>NC_063347.1:1721847-1736607 GCF_021869965.1 Rhincodon typus
CTGTATACCCCATAGGGAGCTCCGAGAGTGCTGTATACCCCATAGGGAGCTCCGAGAGTGCTGTATACCCCATAGGGAGCTCCGAGAGTGCTGTATACCCCATAGGGAGCTCTGAGAGTGCTGTATAGCCCATAGGGAGCTCCGAGAGTGCTGTATAGCCCATAGGGCGCTCCGAGAGTGCTGTATACCCCATAGGGAGCTCCGAGAGTGCTGTATACCCCATAGGGAGCTCAGGGAAGCAGCTCCAATCCTGATGCAATACGAAAGCATTTGGAACATAAAGTTCAACTGAGTAACATGCACACTATTTGAAATATTCCCATTAGTGATTGCTGACTGCACACACCTTTAGACGTTAGATTCTCACATCTCCACCTTGATTTGTGGAACCTGTAATGATTAACCTCTGAAAGGAGCAGCAGATGAGTATAGCAAAAACGTGCCAATTGAATGGAAAATTTCTTTCCTTTTTATTTATTCATAGATGTCACCGGCACGTCCCGCATTTATTGTGCATCCCAAATTGTCTTTGATCTAAGTGGCTCACTGAGCCCTTTCGGAGGGCAGTTCAGTTTGAAGCACATTGCTGCGGGTCTGGAGTCACATGTAGGTCAGACCCGGGTAAGAATTGCAGATTTCCTTCCCTGAAGGACATGAGTGAACCTGATGGGCTTTTTACGACAATCGGTGATACCTCTCCTGGCCCCACCATCATCGAGACGCAATTTCATCAGCTGAAGAAAACTTAAAGGACCTTTCTTTCTCCAGCACCTTTTTCAACTACATGATATCACAAAGTGTTTTGCAGCCAATTAAATAACTTATGAAATCCAGTTCTTGCGATAATATAGGAAATGCAGCAGCCAATTTATGCACAACAATACAACAAATGACCAGGTATTTAGTTTTCAATTATGTTATTTAGATCATAGAGGCATACAGCACAGAAACAGACCCTTTGGTCCAACTCATGCTGACTAACTTTCACAAACTAAACCAGTCCTACTTGCCTGCTCCTGGCCTGTATCCCTCTATCAACCTTTCCTATTCATCTACCTATCCAAATGTCTTTTAAATGTAGGAACCATTCCGGTGTCCACCACTCTCCTTGGTGTGAAAAAGTTGCCCCTCAGGTCCCTTTTAAATCTTTCTTCTCTCACCTTAAAAGTATGCTCCCTAGTTTTGAACACCCCCACCCTAGGGAAAAGACCTTTGCTATTCACCTTATCCATGCCCCTCATGATTTTATAAACCTCTATAAGGTCACCCCTCAACCTCCTACGCTCCAGTGAGAAAAGCCCCAGCCTATCCAACCTCTCCTTATAACTCAAGCCCTCCAGTGCCGGCAATTAGCCTGGCAAATTTTTTCTGAACCCTCTCCAATTTAATAGTATTCTTCCTATAGAGTGCAACCAGAACTGCACACAATATTCCAAAAGTGGTCTCACCAACCTTCTGTACAACCTCAACATGACATCCCAGCTCCTGTCAACAATGGTTTGAGCAATGAAGGCAAGTGTGCTAAATGCCTTCTTCCTGTGACACAAATTTCAAAGCACTACATAGCTGATAAATATTGGCCAGGACCCCTGGGAGCACTCTCCTTCTAATTTGCAACATAACAGTCAAGGAGTCCATCAGGTGCACCCTGGGAGGGCAGTGGGTGGCCTTAGTTTAATGTCTAATGGTACCTGCAACAGTGCTGCACTCCCTCAGTACCACACACTATCAAATTGGTTTATGCCTTGGAAGTGAGGCTTGAGCTCTCAGCGTTCTGACACAGAGCCAAGAGTGGAATGGAAGAGTGACAGGAAGTGAATAGCTGGCATTGAGTCCTCCTAGTCCCTCCCTGAGTGACTCCCGGCTACAGTCACTGTTACCTTCTCGTCACCAGAGTCAATGATTAATTGACAAACTGGATGGCATAGATCAGGACAAAGTACATATTTCAAACATATCTTCATTGTGAAGGGAATTATCCACATACACACAGCCTAAAATTCAACCTATCCTTTGCAACTCCTTATTTACAAACAGTTGTACACTACCTCACTGACAGAATGATAAACTCCACATTCATTTTCCCACCTTCGCTCATACATGGCCCACAGGAAGCTGCTGAACTTACACCAGTGTCCTACTTCCACAAGTCATTCAGTCAGAGCCAACCCCTTAAAGGAACCTTAACACAGTGAGCTACCTAGCTGTCCAACCATGAGGTTCATCATAGCTGAGCTAGGCTCCTAGTACCATTGGCTGTCCACGTGTAAATGTTTCTTGGCTTTCTGGTGTGGCACTGTAATTCTTCACAGAGTGAGCTGGAGTTGATTCCTACTCAAGGTTCATGATAGCCACATTGTATTATTTTGAGAATATTAATCCAGAGATCCAGGTAATGTTCAGGGGACCTGGGTTTGAACCCTGCCAGGAATTTCAATTCAATAATTTAGATGCTTCTTAAACATTGAGAGGGTGGTGGAGGCAGTGACTCTCACAACATTTAAGAAGCATCTGGACAAGCACTTACAATGGCACCGTAGGTATGAACCAAGTACAGGTAAATGGGATGGGTGTAGTTTGGTGCTTGTTGGTCAGCATAGACATGATGGGCTGAAGGACCTGTTTCTATGCTTTACGAGTCAAAAAAAAACTGGGTTAAGAATCTAATGGTGACAATGAAACCATTGTCGATTATCAGGGACGTGCCCATCTGGTTCACTAAGCTCTTCAGGCAGGGAAATCCTTACCTAGTCTGGTCTACACATGACTCCAGACCCAATGCAGTTGACTCTACTCTTAACTATCGTCTAGGCAATTAGAGATGGGCAATAAGTGCTGGCCTATCCAGAAATGCCTACATCCTGTGAATGATATTTTTAAAAATCCTTCAGGCACCAAGGCCAGTTGAAATATCCAAGCCGGGAATGTCATTGGCACTTGGTAACTGTCTGTGTGGAGTTTGCACGTTCTCCCTGTGTCTGGGTTTCCTCTCACAATCCAAAGATGTGCAGGTTAGGGTGGATTGGCCATGCTAAATTGCCCAGAGTGTCCAGGGAAGTGCAGGCTAGGTGGGTTAGCCATGGGAAATGCAGGGTTACAGGGAGGGGGTAGGGGGTGGGATGCCCTTTGGAGAGTCAGTGGAGACTTGATGGGCTGAATGGTCTCTTCCCACACTGCAGGGATTCTACTTTCGTTTGAAATCTTGCTACAACTGCACAGGGGACTGATGAGGCTCACAGTTTTGATCTTCTTACTTAAGGAGTGATAAACGTATATTGGAAACAGTTCAGAGAAAGTTCACCATGTTTAGAGAAATGCATTTGTAAGGACTATATACACTGATGAGTTGCCATAGTCAGGTGATCTCTGATGCTTTTGATTTGGAAGCACTGGCCATTAAAAAACACAAAATTGTGTCAGAAACATGCAGCTGAAGTTGTGTGGATTTTCAGAGCTGGAAGAGAGCTTGCTACTCTAAGAAACATGAAGGAAGAATTAGTCGCAATTTCGATCGACTGGTTGAATCAGAATGATTGTGATTTTTCAAGTCCCCGCTGCTATATAAATAAAAGATAATACAAGACAAGAATGGAATTTCCTCCACTCTCAGTTGCAAAACAACAAGGTAGCTACAGAGTTAAACAAGAAACCTCAACAAATAAGAGGAGTAACTTTGCTATTTGTGCTAAAGAGTAAGTGCCACAAGTTGTATTGGATCCTATATCTCACTGAGGAACAGGAAAAACAGACTGGAAACATGATATATTTTGAACTTTCTTACGTTACTTTTGAACAGCATGCATTCAACATTAGGGCTCAAGGAACCACAGAGATTATTGATCAGTCTGTAAAGTCACTGAAATATCTAGCTGAACCCTGTGGACAACTGAAAGATGATTTCATTATAAATGGGATTTTGAGACATAAGAGATCCTGCTGTGAGAGCATATCTGCTGAGAGAGGAGACCAATGATCTGTACAGAAGCTCTGAGGTAGTCAATCATCATCTAGAGAATATTAATGGTAAAGATTTGCAGTGTTTCACTGGCCACTAAATCACTGATTGCTGAACAGATCCTAAATAATTACAAACACGCAAATACACATCTTGGATTTCTTCCTGGTGAATATTACATCGACGTAGAAGAAAGTATGATACTAATTCAGCATGTACCAAACAGAGTTCCAGCTGCCCTTACATCCAGCCTGAAAGACAATCGAGGAGCTGGAAAATACGGGCGTGATCAAGAAAGTAACAATCTTACAGAATGGATTAGCAGCATGAGAGTAGTACAATAATCTGGAAAGGATCTGAAAAAACCTCTGAAGACATTCCATGCCAACCATTGAAGAAATTTTGCCACAACTTGCTAAGACTTCATTGTCTCCTTTAGGAAAGATGGTGACTGGCAAGTGAAGCTGGATGAAATCAACAATTTTCTAACCCTATTCTGGATTCCATTCAGGAGATACTGGTGGGCCATTTGGCATTTCCACTGCTCCATAAGAATATCGTTGCAAACAGCACGAGACAGTCAGTTATCTTCCTGGACTGGAAGCTGTCATGTTTGTTCTGTTAATCTATGAATTTGGAGATACAATGGAAGAAACCATCACACAGCCTCATCTGCAACACAGAACTCACTAGATAAACCTGAAGCTGAACAAGAAAAGGTTCTAATTGAAGATTCCTAAAGTCAAGTACACAGGTCATGTACTGACAGTGACAGGACTTCACCCAGATCCTAACTAAGTGAGAGCTGTAGCAGAGATGCAGCAATGAGCAGATGTGAAAGAAGTGCAATGATTTGTTTCAATGACTTTCCACATCAAGCAGATGTTCACTTGCACATCTGCCAATGTGGTATACTGTATCCGCTGTACCCGTTGTGGCCTCCTCTACATCAGGGAAACCAAGCGGAGACTCGGGGACCACTTTGCAGAACACCTACGCTCGGTTCGCAATAAACAACTGCACCTCCCAGTCGCGAACCATTTCAACTCCCCCTCCCATTCTTCAGACGACATGTCCATCCTGGGCCTCCTGCAGTGCCACAACGATGCCACCCGAAGGTTGCAGGAACAGCAACTCATATTCCGCTTGGGAACCCTGCAGCCCAATGGTATCAATGTAGATTTCACAAGCTTCAAAATCTCCCCTCCCCCTACCGCATCCCAAAACCAGTCCAGCTCGTCCCCGCCTCCCTAACCTGTTCTTCCTCCCACCTATCCCCTCCTCCCACCTCAAGCCGCACCCCCATCTCCTACCTACTAACCTCATCCCGCCCCCTTGACCTGTCCGTCCTCCCTGGACTGACCTATCCCCTCCCTAACTCCCCACCTACACTCACCTTTACTGGCTCCATCCCCGCCTCTTCAACCTGTCTGTTTCCTCTCCACCTATCTTCTCCCCTATCCATCTTCTATCCGCCTCCCCCTCTCTCCCCCATTTCTGATGAAGGGTCTAGGCCCGAAACGTCAGCCTTTCTGCTCCTATGATGCTGCTTGGCCTGCTGTGTTCATCCAGTCCTGCACCTTGTTGTCAATGATTTGTTAGATTTGTGAGCTACCTAGTAAATGTCTTGACTAATTTGACTTCAGTATCACTACACAAGGTCATTGCTAATGATGTGCAGTGGTGTTGGAGTATAGAACATCACGCATCTTTCACAAAAACCAAGCAATCAGCATCTACAGCTTGAACATGTTCTGGAAACCAACAACAGAGACCAAAACACAAACTGCTGGATACGCTTAGCAGGTCTGACAGCATCTGTCGAGATAAATCGAAGTTAACTTTTCAGGTCCAAAGACCCTTCCTCAGAGAACAGCATCTGCAGTTCCTTCCATTTTTAACTCAACAGAGACATCAAATCTGAAGTCAAAGAGCAGTTAAGGCTGTGTTGTTCAACATATTCATGGCTGAGTTAGATAGAGTATTGATCACCTAGGCAGTCAAAGGCCATTTTGTGTGTGTGTGTGTGTGTGTGTGTGTGTATGTGTGTGTGTGTGTGTTGGGGTGGGGCACAGAAAAGTGTAGTTACGGCTATAACCAGATCAGCCATGTTCTTATTGAATGGTGCAGCAGGCTCAATGGGCTGAATGGCCTCCTCCTGCTCCTACTTCTTATGGTTATAACCAGACGGCAGGCAAATGTAGCTATCTCTCGGTACTGCACTGCCAAGAGCTTTAGTGCTCAATCCCTGGAGTACGGGGACTCAAACTCACCTTCCTCCCCACCTCACAGCTCAGCATGCTACCCACTGGAGGTAGAGGTTGAGAAAGGAAAGGGAATAGGGAGAGAGGGACACAGCTGAATGAAGGTGAGAGAGGAGGAGAGGTGGGGTAACGAGAGTGGGAGGGAGGTGCAGAAGGAAACCAAGACAGAAAGACCAGGAGGAAAAGGGAGCTGGAGAGAGAGGGAGAGTGGCAGAGGTGAGGAGAGGGAGTGAAGGGACAGGAGGAAGGGATGGAGGTAGCAGGGAAGTGGTAGTTAATGTTGGTGCCAAACAATGAAGAATTGCAGAGTCAGTGAATCCAGAGTGGAATCAGAAGGAGCTGGAATTCGTGGATCTGGAGGTGAAGGAGGCTATAGTGTGGAGATGGAATTGCTGGAATGTGGATATTGAAGCTCAGATCATGATGGCCCTCAGCCTGGGCTAGCAATCAGCGGGAGGTCAGCCTTGGCCTCTGGCCTCGGCTTTCTAGGACATTTATAACAACAGGAACCCCAGCATTGCAGGGGTTTGGGATTGGTACGGCCAGGGTACATTCAAGTACCGACAATCACCAGGAAATGCCTCCCCTATGGTCTTCCAGCTACACAAAAGGGACCTTTAACATTGACCCCAGCAGGACCTGGGCTTAACTTTGAATCTAAAAGACTCGAGTTTGGAGCATTGTCTTTGCTCTCCGAGTGTCAGCCTTGATTAGAAACTGAATAATCAACAGGCCGTTTCACGTTAGCTCCCTACCAGTTTCCCACCCTACATTTTGCAGACAATCTTTGTATTTTGAACTCTGTGTGCCCTGCTATAAACCCTTTGTATCTGTAGCTAGGCAACTAACTGAGGACGTTTATACATTTGCCGATTATTTTCACACACAGTCTTTGGCCTGGCACTGGCTTGTCACTCCTCAGCGGAATAGTAGATAGTAAACCCCTTCAGGATTTTCATTCAGTATTGTTCAACCAGCCAGCAACCTTGTAAGAATGTGCTCGTTTTGGATGTATCTGTACAAACTGAAGTGCTGATATTTCCATATGTAAGGGGCTTTAGGATTGTACAGCCTGTTTTTCAGTCTTAGACAACACAAATGATGAGCTGTAACCGCGGCCACTAGCTGTGCTGAGATTTTCACAGTGACAAGGCTCTGGGTTTGTGACATTGACCCTGTGGAGGCAGCTATACAAACTGAGGTGTTGTCAGCAATGAGAGAATATCACTGCAATGAGTGGAGGTAATGAGCTTCCCACTCTACAATAGCCAATGGACCCCAGGCGCCCGGGGTGAGAGGGAGGGTGTGGGGATAGTTTACACAGAGCTTCTCTCTAATGTCACTCATCACAACTTTAAATCAGGATCACACACCCAAATCCTTACTTAAAGGCACAAATGACCTTCACATGAGATCATTAAGACCTGACTGTAGACCATTCGGAAAAAAAAAATTCAAGCACGTTTTCCATTTATATAGCACCACTTGCAATCTCTGGAGCAGCCAAACTGTTTCCCAGGCCAAAGAGGAATGGTTTCTGTTGCATAAGGCAGTAAGAGTCTGAAAGAATTAACTGTCATCACATGATAAGCTCCACCCATTAGGAGACAAAGGACTGGTCTTGGGAGGAGCTTGAGAGTGTACCAGTTCATAGAAACCCTACAGTGTGGAAACAGGCCCTTCGGCCCAACTAGTCCACACTGACCCATCCCTCATAACCCGCCTAACCTACACATCCCTGAACACTGTGGGCAATTTAGCATGGCCAATCCACCTAGACTGCACATCTTTGGACTGTGGGAGGAAACCGGAGCACCCGGAGGAAACCCACACAGACACGGGGAGAATGTGTTGCGTTGTGTTGAGAGTGTACCAGTTAGTCTAAACTGCAAGACCATTTTTAGTGCCAATTCCATGTAACTAATGTGTTCTTACTCTTAAACTGAGCTTGATGGTCTCACAAGAGAACTGTCCTCTATATCAGATATAATGTTATGTCGGTTTTTGTATGTAGATGGTTTCTTTAAATTCGGGCTTTTGTACCTGAGATGGCACCAGTGATTGGCTACTTTGTACACTTTTCACTGTGTTCCTGTACTTCTGACAATAAACTAATTCCAATTCTATTAAATACTATATAATAAACCAATTCCATTCATGAGGATTGAAATTTTCTTCAATTGAAGACTTTGCGTGGGCATCCTTCCTCACACAGTATTCACAACTTAGACTAACACCAATCAAAAGGATAGGTGGCTGTAAATTAATCCGAGACATCTCAGATAGTTCCAGTGACCTTGACCACAACATGTGCCGTGCTGACCAAACAGTGTGTCTCACCAGAGATACCAGGCCACATGTGGGAACTGGAGTCAATGTAGGATATGTGACAGGCTGTCAGAATGAGCAGAGCATTTGTTTTTTTGTTGTGATGTTGACTGTGGGAGAAATATTGGGTACGACACAGGGGAGAACCCTTTGCTTTTCTTTCAAACAGTGACTACTGATCTTCTCCATTCCACCTGAAAGAAGACACAGGGACCTCGGCTTAACATCTGACCTTCGACCTTCAACCTCTTGTACTGCACAGAGTGGTCAACCTGGATTAAGTGCTCAACTCTTTGCACTGACCCAGGAGTGAGATTACAACTCACTGAACCCCACATTTGAAATAACCCACCACCCAGACTGGGAATTTCAGGACGGGTGTCTTGATAAAATTTAAAAGCTGAGATTGATATTTTTAATTGGGCAAGAATATTAAGGTTATTCAATGCCAATGGGTAAATAAAATGAATACCCCTATCATAACCGATATCAATGTCTCTATCAGCATATCCTCTTTTACTTAAAACAGAATTCAGGGCTTCCTTTGGAAGTGTCATACTGGACTCAAAACATTAACTCTGCTCTCTCTCCACAGATGCTGCCAAACCTGCTGAATTTTTCCAGCAATTTCTGTTTTTTTTTAAATGATTTAAAAGAGTTTGATTGCAGTTACAAACTACAGAGAGCAGGGATGAATGTGGAGTATAGGAGATTGACAGGCATTCTGATCAAGCTATTTAAGATGATTAAAGAGGTTGATATAATCAATAGAAGGCACTTATTTCTGGTGGTGGGGGTGAAGAGATGGGGGTAGATGTGTGGTTGGGGATGGTCACAGAACAAGGTACAAAATTGAGCTGGGCCACACGTGGGTGATGTCAGGAAACATCTCCTTACACAGAGAGCAGTGGAAATTTTGAACTCTTTAAATAGAGTTCAAGTCCATCTTTTTAGTAAGAGCTTTATTTCAGTTAGCTACAGTTCATAAAACTTATCCCCCAATTGATTACAGCTCCCCATATTTATACAGCCAATTCACACCTAATTAATCCTTCATTAATATCTCCATGAAAAAGGGCACTGACAAAGGGTCACTAGACTCCATAAAAACCATAAGATTAGGAACAGAATTAGGCCATTCAGCCCATTGAAAGGCCTTGTCATTCAAAATGGTTGAAATGTTTTTCTATGTAACCCTTGATCCCCTTAATAATCAGAAACCTATCTATTTCTGTCTTAAAGACACTCAATGACTTGTCCTCCACAGCCCTCTGCAGCAATGAGTTCCATGGATTCACCATCTTCCGGCTGAAAAAAATTCCTCCTCATCTCAGTTTCAAAGGGCTATCCCTTCACTCTGAAGCTGTGCCCATGGATCCTAGTCTCTACTACTGGTGGCAACATCTGCTCCATGTCCACTCAATCCAGGCCACTCAGTACTCTGTGAGTTTCAATCTGATCCCCTCCCCGCCCCCCGTCCTCTCAACTCCATTGAGTACGGTTTTGGGATGTTAACTCTGTTTCTCTCTGCCACACCTGCAGAATTTCTCCAGCAATTTCTGTTTTTCTGTGTTTCAGATCTCCAATCTGCAGCTCTTTGTTTTATTTTAGTACATCCACCATCTGTTTCCTCATCCCATTAGGTCTCAGACAAAGGGGATTTTGAGGCACCATGGTAATATCCCTACCTCGAGACCGGGAGGCTACATTTCGAGTTCTATCCTGCTCCAGAGTGGTGTAATAACATCTCAGAACGGGTTGGGTACAAAATGTCAAGGTCTCAGTCCATATAACACAATTACACTCTCTCCCCAGGGAACACAGTGAGAGCTGAGATTGTTACATGTACTGGGCAAGAATATGAATATTATTGAATGAATAACCTGAATAATAAATGGGTAAATAGAATGAAAATCCCTACCATAACCAATTTATATAACTTCATGATCATATCAAATGAGAGAACAGATTGGAACGGTCAATGACTCAACACAACAGCTGAGATCCTATGGCTATGAATATGTTTTAGTGTGTTCAGTGACTGACTTTCTGAAAAAGAGACAGGGAGACTTACCGAACACCAACAGGACTAGCAATAATGTCATTCTGAATGGTCACAGCCAATTCCTCCTTCCACAAGACGTAACTGCAACAAATAAAAGCAAACCATTACAGGGGTTCAAACACAATAACCCACACTAAAGTAAACAACAGAATCTTCAGAAACAAAACCAGAAGTTGCTGGAAAAGCTCAGCTGGTCTGTGAAGAAAAATCAGAGTTAATGTTTCGGGTCCGGTGACTCTTCTTCACAACAGGAGGAGTTGGAGGAAGGGTCACCAGACCTGAAACATTAACTCTGATTTCTCTCCCCACATGCTGCCAGACCTGTAACTTTTGTTTTTGTTTCTGATTTACAGCATCCTCAGTTCTTTCGGTTTTTATTTTGGACAGTCTTCAGAAATGTTTTGAATCATAGGGGTGCATTAACAAATCTTATAATGTCTAGTCTGGTTCTATTACCGAGTGTCAATCTCCTGCATTTTCCCCATGTCCCTGCACATTATAATTATCCGCAAACACCACCTGAGAATGCCTCTGACAGGGTGAGATGAAGCAGAGTGGGAGGAGGCTCATGTGGAACAGGAATGCCAGCATGGTCCCATTGGGCTGAATGGCCTATTTCAGTGCTACGCATTCTGTACAATTCTAATCAAGTGTAAGCACATCCTAGGAGTAATTTTAATTTTGGCCAACATTCAATGAAAGTAAAAGTCAGGAGAATTGTGAAGCAAGTTTCCGAATCATTACCCGACACTTTGAAATATTGAACAACATTCAAATTAACTCCACTGGGTTCATTAAGAAAGTTGGATCCTGAGTAGATCATTCTGGAACAAGGGAAGGCAATGGCGTAATTAACCAGGAGGCCCACAAATCAGGAAATAATACTGGAAAATAATCTTTGGAATTTACAATGGAAAAGGCCTCTCAGCTCAAATGTGAGGGATATAGATGAGGAAATTGCAGAAACATCTTTGAACTAGGTTCAGGTCTAAAATGTACTGGAGGATGAGGGTTATCCATGTAATCTTTCTATTGAGAAGGAGATAAGTTTATTTCAGTGAGCAGCACTCTCTGATTGCAACATTAGAACTGATACTAAAGAAGGATTTGCTGGCGTTGAAGGTGGTCCAGAATGATCCCTGAGATCAAGAGCTTGTCATGAGGAGCAGTTGAGGAGTCTGGGTCTGTACTCGATAGAGTTTAGAAGGATGAACGGGGATCTGATTGTAACTTACAGAATACTGAGAGGCCTGGATGGAGTGGACGTGGAGATGTTTCCACTAGTAGGAGAGACTAGGACCCAAGGGCACCGCCTCAGAGTGAAAGCATGACTCTTTAGAGCTGAGATGAGGAGGAATTTCTGCAGCCAGAGGGTGGTGAATCTGTGGGACTCATTGCCTCAGAGGACTGTGGAGGCCAAGTCATTGAGTGTATTTAACACAGAGATAGACAAGTTCTTGATTGGTCAGGGAATCAAGGGTTATGGGGAGAAAGCAGGAGAATGTGGGTGAGAAACATATCAGCCATGATTGAATGGTAGAGCAGATTTGATGGGCCGAATAGTCTAATTCTGTTCCTATATCTTACGGTTTTATTCTACTCTCAGTGAAATACCAAGGGAGTGCTAAACTGTCAGTGGTGCCATCATATGGCTGCAACGAGAAACCAAAGCCTTGCCTTCCATCTCAGGCAAATGGAAACGACACCCATGTCATTGCTACAACAGACAGCCTGGGAGTTCCCTTGTTACACTGATTAATAATTAACCCAAAACAATTCTCACAAACAAAAACTGAATAGCTGATCATTCTCCTATTGCTGTCGATAGGAGCTAGCTGCATGTAAATTGACTGCTGTGTTTCCTTCAGTGGCAACACTTCAGAAACAATGATTGGTTGTCAAAAACTTAGTGATTACAGAGAGGGTTAACTAAGTGGGAAAAACATTGGCAAATGCAGCACATTGTGGGAAAATGTGAAGTTTCACATTTTGGAAGGGAGAACAAAAGGGCAAAATATTACTTAAATGGAGAAAAACTGCAGCAAGCTGCAACAGAAAGGGACTGGGGGAGTGGCGGGGGCGGGGGGGAAGGTGGTTGGTGGGAGCAGGGCAATTTGTGCACGAAACACAGAAAGCTAGCACACCATGGCAGCAGGTAATCAGGAAGGGTAATGGAATGTTGACCCCTTATTTGAAGGGAGTTGGAGTATAAGAATAGGGACGTCTTACTGCAACTGTACAAGGTGCTGGGGAGACCACATCTGGAGCACGGTGAGCAGTTTTGGTCTCCTTAATTAAGGAAAGATAGCATTTCATTAGAGGTAGTTCACCGAAGGTTCACTAGGATGATCCCTGAGATGGAGGGATTGCCTTATGAGCAAAGGTTAAACAGGTTGGGACTCTACTCACTGGGGTTTAGAAGAATGGGAGATGATCTCATTGAAACATGTTGGATTGTGAAGGGGCTTGACAGAATCAATGCTGAGAGGATGTTTCCCTCATGGGAGAGTCTAGGACCAGAGGGCATTGTCTCAGAATAAAGGGGCACTAATTTAAGACGGAGATGAGGAGGAATTTCTTCTCTCGGAGGGTTGTGAGTCTTTGGAACTCCTTACCACATTGAGCTGTGGAGAAAGAGTCCTTGTAAATAAAATGTAAGTGTGGGACCCTCAGAGGATGCAACTGGAGAATTCATAACAGAGCACAGGGGAAATGGCAATAATTAAACCAATATTTTGCATTGAACTTCATGCTGGAGGACAATAAAAACATCCCAACCATAAGCAAGGTGCTAATGGGAGGCAAGTGTCTATCACAAAGGACAAACTAACAGAACAAAGGCAGACAAATCTCCAGGATCTGAGGACCCAAACTTGCAGCGGGACCTGGGTGTCCTTGTACACCAGTCACTGAAGGTAAGCATGCAGGTGCAGCAGGTGGTAAAGAAGGCAAATGGTATGTTGTCTTTCATTGCGAGAGGTTTCGAGTACAGGAGCAGGGATGTGTTGTTGCAGTTATACAGGGCCTTGGTGAGGCCACACCTGGAATATTGTGTGCAGTTTTGGGTTCCTTTTCTGAGGAAGGATGCTCTTGCTCTCAAGGGAGTACAGTGAAGGTTTACCAGGCTAATTCCGGGGATGGTGGGTCTGATGTATGAGGAGAGATTGACTCGGTCGGGATTGTTTTCGCTGGAGTTCAGACGAATGAGGGAGGATCTCATAGAGACTTATAAAATTCTAACAGGACTGGACTGGGTAGATGCAGGGAGGATGTTCCCGAAGGTGGGTGTGTCCAGAACTAGGGGTCACAGTCTGAGGATTCGGGGTAGATGATTTAGGACGGAGACGAGGAGACATTTCTTCACCCAAAGAGTGGTGAGCCTGTGGAATTCATTACCACAGGAAGCAGTTGATGCCAAAACATTGAATGTATTCAAGAGGCAGCTAGATATAGCATTTGGGGCGAATGGGATCAAAGGTTATGGGGAAGAAGCAGGATTAGGCTATTGAGTTGGATGATCAGCCATGATCGTGAGGAATGGCCGAGCAGACTCAAAGGGCCAAATGGCCTCCTCCTGTTCCTATCTTCTATGTTTCTAAGGGTTTGAAAGGAAGCAGCTACAGAGATAGTGAAGGATTGGTGGGTACTGGTTAGGACAGGAGGAATGAGACAGCTCCCTGCTCCCCTCCACCACCATCATCACCATCTCCGTGACCATCATCACTTCCACCACCCAGCTCTCTGCTATTGTCCCTATGAAGGGTCAGGATCAGGCCTGCAGGTTACCAGGCAGTACACGCCAGATTGGAGCTGTGAAATATTGAGATATTTATTCTTGCAATGGATTTATCTAAACTTTGATTAATTAAAAACCAGCAATCTGGATTAAATGATCAGCCGAGGTCACTATGTCTTGTCACTAATGGAGGAATTCTATTTATATCGCAGGTCTATGCACTGATTATAATCTCAGCAAAGCAGCAAGCCATCTGTAAAAGAAATGTGCCACAACAACTGGATGAATTAGACAAATCTAACTGACCTTCAGTCTGACTAAGAGACTGCAAAAGAAAAAAAGAAAGAAATTGCATCCAATCAAGTACTGACCCTCCGACAGTGCGGCACTCCCTCAGCACTGACCCTCCGAC
>NC_063347.1:1736617-1738403 GCF_021869965.1 Rhincodon typus
CAGTGCGGCACTCCCTCAGCACTGACCCTCCGACAGTGCGGCACTCCTTCAGTTCTGCACCAAGCAGGTCTGTGGGGATTGTGTTGCGTTTTGTGGAGAGGGATTTGAACACTCTATTGTGTGGGTGAAGGAATTCTTCCCAAAGGATCCCACACTGACAGCACAGCAACTAGTCATAGTTCTCTGGCAGCAGAGAAGTATGCTCTGTGCCCGGATCAAGCATGATCCTGCAGCAGTGAAGATCGAGTGCGATCCTGCAGCAGTGAGTTAAAAATCACCTCCAGCAACCTGCTCAGAGCTTGCTGTCTCTCTCGGTGAGGAGCTGTAAAGGCTGCCAGCGCACTGTCTGTGGTGAAAGTGTCTTCTTCACAGAAACAATCTTCCTTGCTGGAAGGATGATGGGTCACTGGATACAGACAGGATGGGGTCAATGGTCCAAAGTGATAAGCAGGCTCCAGAATCATAGAATCCCTGCAGTGTGCAAGCAGGCCATTTGGCCCATTGAGCCCACACTGACCCTCAGAAGGGCATCCCACTCAGACCCACTCCCCCTACCTTATCCCTGTAACCCTGCATTACCCATTGTTAACCCACCCAGCCTGCACACCCCTGGACACCGTGGGCAATGTAGCACGGCCAACCCATCCTAACCTGCACAGGTGTGGACTGTGCAAGGAAACCCACATAAGACATGGGGAGAGTGTCTCTCTCTCACACACACCAACACACACACACACACACACACACACCAACAGACACACACACACACACACACACACACCAACAGACACACACACACACACACACACACACACACCAACACACACACACACACACCCCAACACACACACACACACACCCCAACACACACAGTTGCCTGACACTGGAAGTGAACCCGTGTCCCTTGCATTGTGAGGCAGCGGTGCTAACTACCGAGCCACTCTACTGCCCCAGAATTCAGGAGCAATCTGCTCCAATGGCTGAATCCACCTCTTTCCATGGATCCCAGAAGATTCTTGATTCTCACTCACCATTAGATCCTCACCCCTGTTCATCCTGCACTGTAAGATCCAAGATTCCCATTAGGATATTTATCATTTTACCCTGGCCAGTGCACTGTTGTCTATGAATCAATGACTCAAATTAGGTTCTTGACAACCTGCAACAAGAGCTTGGCATCTTTCTAGTTCAGGATGAACAGCCGGTGTGGAATTTCTGGAAAACATGTCTTTACTTGCCCTGTACACGTCTGGGCACTTGGGGGGGTGAGGTGGGGATGGGGGTGGCACTCTGATGTCATAGGGCTCGTGTTCTTTCAAATATCCTGTCACATGGATGGAATTACAGAATCATCATGGTACAGGACAGCTCTCGTGCCTGCACTGGTTCTATCCTGTAGCGCCAATCTCCTCCCTTTTCCCCATATTCCTGCTCACCTTCACTATCCAAATAACCATCCAATGCCCCTCTCAAATACCTCAGTTAAACCTGCCTCTACCACATTTCCAGACAGTGTATTTCACACTCAAGCAACTCACTGGGTGAAAAAGGTTTTTCGCACATCGTCCTTGATTATTTCACACATCATTTTAAATCTATGCTCCTCTTATTCTTCAATCAGAGATAGTAGGAACTGCAGATGCTGGAGAATCCGAGACAACAAGGTGCAGGGCTGGATGAACACAGCAGGCCAAGCAGCATCATAGGAGCAGAGAGGCTGACGTTTCGGGCCTAGACCCTTCATCAGAAAAGGGGGAGGGGAAGGGGGTTCTGAAATAAATAGGTT
>NC_063347.1:1743403-1767249 GCF_021869965.1 Rhincodon typus
TCGGTGAGACACTAATATCACCCCCCCCCCACCCTCGAGCCTCCCTGTCCGCTGTCTTTCTCTGGCAGTTTGCTCTGAGCAGTTGGTAAAAGGGAGTTCGTTCTGCAAAGGCCGGGGGGCGGGGGGGGGGGGGGTTCGCTGCAGTTTAGCTCCAGTTTCTGACACGCTCTTTCGCTTAAAATGTGAGTAACTGGGACCTCAGTCTCTCCCCCTGAGCCCCCTGGCAAGGACCAGCCTGAATCCTTTCACATCCTGCATTCCCCAGCCAGAGGGGCGACTTTCTCAGCTACTTCGTGCATCCTTTCAAATACACACAGCGCCCCCCCCACCTTTGCTGAACCTACCTTTAAATCCAGGGACATTAATCGGTTGGTTCCTGACACAATAATCGGGCACAGTTTCTCCTCTCTCTCTCCTCCTGACACCGATAACACCTCCACCAGATCACAAGGTGAAATGATCCACTGGAAAATCCCCGAGGGGCTGAGAGAACCACCTGATCCTCAAGGAGGTGGATCCCGTTGCCGGCAGGCAGGGATCCGGAGAGATCTTTCCCCGGATCCCAAGACAGGTTCAAATGACAAAAGTGTTGCGATTGAAATCGCCAGCCAAAGAGAGAGAGAGAGACACTGTGTGCCCCTCTGACAGTCCTGCTGTTCACTCTCTGTCTCTGTGTGTGTGTGTGTGTGTGTATCTCCAGCCGCGAGGCCTCCCACTGCCGAATAGCCAAGGCGGCAAACGCGTCCCCTGCGCCTCCCCGACACGCACCAAAAGCGATCCATTGCAGACAGAGAGAGAGACAGTGTGGGAACTCGGAGCCAGAGGGACACACACACGCAGAGCTGAGAAAGTGCACAGTGATAAACTGTGTGGACAACATGAAACCAGAAAAGACGGGGAGATGTCAAACAAAACTGTTAAAATAAAGTAAAAAAGTGGGAATTATGGCAAACCGTTTCTAAAGTTACAGCTAAACAGACACTTTTACTCGGAGTAACAATTGTTATTTTACCGGATTTACACGGAGCAGGTTGGACTGATGTTCGAGGAGATAAAACCTTGAACAAGGAATAAAAGCAAAGTAGAAATAGCCCCAGAACAGGAGTTATTTTGTTTTAGAGCCGGCGCTGCTGAACAATGAAAATGTAAATGTAGCCAGACTCTCTCTCAGAGCACGCCTGGTTGCTAAGACACTGGAATGTCAGCAGGCGAGCCCCATCCCCTGTACCGGCTCTTCCCAATCCCCACACACAGCCTCGGCTGCGTTACCTTTCTCACCCGGCAACCCAGAGGCTGAGGCTTCACACTGCAAAACTGAGTCAGGAGTTACACTAGGAGTTACACTAGTTACACGGTCGGGCCTTCAGTGACTGTGCAGAAACTGGGAGTGTTCTCAGAGTAGAGCAGGTTAAGGGGCGACATTTGACAGAGCTGCTTAAAATTACCCAGTACCCATGAGGGTAAAGTGTTCGCAGTGACAGGAGGGAGAGTCAGTCAGCAGGGGAAAACAGGGGGCTCAGGAGTTTTGGGGCGGGGGGTGGGGTGAGACAAAGACTAATGTTTACACACAGTGAGTGTGATCTGGGATCACGTAAGCATGTGCAAAAGGAAGATTGGGGAAATGGTGGGAAATTATTTCCAGCACACTGAAGAAAGAGCAGGGAGGAAGGAGAGTTAATTGGATCATTCTTGCTTTGAGACAGTATAGGCTCGATGGATCAAATGGCCTCCTGTGCTGTAAGATTGGGTGACTCTATAACTGTAGGTAGACAAACCCATCCTGGGTCCCTAGGTTGGTGTGTGCTGAGCTCTCTGTGTGACTGACTGGGTCAAGAAGAAGACATCAAGTTCTGGAGATGGGAGATGTTTTTATCCACTCCCAGTTGATGGGCATTACTGACAAGGTTACTGTTTACATATTTATTGAGGTAGTTACAAAATGAGTTGTGAGGGATGGTGCCCCAACTGGGAGGCTATAATTGAGAATATACTGTACAGTGCGGGCCTATTTCAGTGGGAACTACCAGGCTGAGGGGGTAATCATTTAGAACTCTCTAAAATTATTTATATTGTTGCGTACTGATACAGAAAAAATGCTTCCTCTGGTAAACAATTCCAGAAATTGGCTGCCATCAATGTTATACAGTCACGGATAAATCCACTGGGGAATTCAGGAGAATCTCCTTCACCTAGATTGGGGGGGGGGGGGGGGGTGGGGGGGCGGGGGGGGGGTAATGCGGGACTCACTCCCACAGGGAGTGGGAGTGGGGGGGAATGTGGGAGTCGCTCCCACGGGGAGTTGGGGTGGATTGTGGGGAGAGTGTGGGAGAGAAAGGAAGAGAGGAGGAGGATGGGAGGTGGAGGGTAGTGGGAGAGAAGGAAAGGGCTGGAGGAGAGCGGAGAAGAGTGTAAGTGGGAGGTAAGAATGAGAGTTGGAGGGAGGTAATTGGGGAAGCCGAGGAATGCTGCAGTGTTGTAGGATGTTCTGGCTGCCTTTCCCATTGCCCCTTGTCCAATCCACATACTTTGTGCTTTTCTTTAATGGAGTATCTTTTCCCAATGCATGATTCATCAGCATATTCCTAGTACCACCCACAACCCCATGCTAGCGCGATCTTATATTTTAAACTCATTGTAAGGAACAGGGAAAACAGAGACAAAATGTTTCTCTCTCCACAGACATTGCCAGATCTGCTGAGTTTCTCCAGCACTTTCTGTTTTTTTTATTTCCAGCATCCGTCATATTTTAATCCTATTACAGTGACAATTATAATCGGTCTGTACATTAATTTGCAGCTTAGTGTTTCTGGTGACTTTCAGATAGCCTAGTGTTTATAGTGGGTGCTGAATGAGGTTAGAATTGTAACTCAGAGTCTACTGCAGTCACCTGATGATCTGTCTGGCAATGAAATTTACAATTGGTTATAATTGCAGCTGTTTTCCCAGATCTTACAATCAGGTTTAAATTATTTGTCCTGTAGAAGTTGCTGCATTCTAGTTATTTATTTCCTGTTTGGAATAAATTTTGGCGCCTCAGACCTTTGGCACAGTGTGGTGCTAACTCTCACCTTTCTCTATCGCAGTGCTCCACCTGGTGGTACCATTAGCAATACATGCAGCCTTTCTTCAATTGAGAGATCCCACAGTTGTACTCGGTGTCCCGTAACACTCATGCAGAGATTGCTCTATAGTGTTGACCCTGGATGACCATTCCACACTTTGACTATCTTTACGTGTCACACCTCACTTCACTTCTTTACCCAACCCTGTTAGAGAAGCTTCTGAAAAGCCCCTGTTTTCAATCACTGCAACGGAAAATCTATTGTATCCCCCAGGGCTGATGCTCTGGTTCCAGATAAATCATCACTGCCCAAGTGACTCTAATTTGTAGAACATTGGTGTCTGAGAAGCAATTGGGCAAAAGATTTTCTTTTAAAATTTTGCTGACAAGGATCACTGGTTAAGGCCAGCATTTATTGTCCATCCCTAATTGCCCTGAGGGCAGTTAGAGTCAATCGCATTGTTGTGGGTCTGGAGTCACATGTAGACCAAACCAGGTAAGGATGACAGTTTCCTTCCCTGAGTGAACCACATGGGTTTCTACAATAATTGACTATCCTTGCCTTTCCAAATGCATATAGATCCTGTCTCTCAGATCCCCCTCCAACAAATTACTCACCACTGACATAACAAGGTGTAGAGCTGGATGAACACAGCAGGCCAAGCAGCATCAGAGGAGCAGGAAGGCCATAGTTTCAGGCCTAGACCCTTCTTCAGACCCACCACTGACATCAGGCTGACCAGTCTGTAGTTTCCTGGCTCTTCCTTGCAGCCTTTCTTAAATAATGGCACCACATTAGCCAACCTCCAGTCTTTCAACACCTCACCCATGTCTGTCAATGATGCAAATATCTCAGCAAGGAGCCAGCAATCACTTCCCTAGCGTCCCACAAAGTTCCCTTAAAGCTTAGGATTTTTAATTCTCTTTGGGGACATGGGTGTCACTGGCTGGATCAGCGTCTATTTCCTGTCCCTTGCGAAGATGGTGGTGAGCTGCCTTCTTGAGTTGCTGCAGTCCATGTGCTGTAGGGTTGACCCACAATGCCCTTAGGGAGGGAATTCTGGGATTTTGACCCAGTGACAGTGAAGGAAGTGAGATGGTAAGTGGCTTGGAGGGGAACTTGGAGGGGAGGTGGGTTCCCATGTATCTCCAGTCCTTGTCCTTCTAGATATAAGTGGTCGTGGGTTTTGATCTGTCTGAGGATCTTTCATGTACTTGTTTAATCATGGACTTTTATGATAATAAATGTTTACGTTCTCCATTTACCTAATGCTTAATCATAATTATTGTACTATTTAATTACAATAATCACCGAATCTAACTATGTCTGATAATGTTTCTGAAAAGCACCTTGGGCTGTTTTACAATATTAAAGGTGCTGTAGAAATGCACGTTATTGCTGTTTTCCTTTCTAATTGGGTCTTTTCTACTTAAGAAATACACATATTATATTACACAAAACCTTTCTACCTTTCAACCCGAAAGAGAAACAGTGACATCATGGTACTGCCACTGAATTAGGAACCCAGAGGCTCACGTTAATGTTCTGTAGGATGTGGATTTGAATTCTACCATAACAAGTAGTGAAATATGGATTTAATAAAAATGTGTAGTAAAGAGTTAGTGTAGTGGGGACACTGACACCATCATCATAGTCAACATGGTTTTGTGTGTGGATGTCTCATTAACTTAAGTAAGCTTTTTGAAGAGGTGGACAAAGAAGATGGATGAAGGCAGAGTGGTAGACATTGTCCGTAAGAGCTTCAACAAAGCATTCAACAAGGTTCTGCATGGTAGACTGGTTGGATGACATGGGAACCCCCAAGAGTAGACAGCTAATTGGATATAAAAATGTCTCGAAGGCAGGAAACAGTTGGTGGTTGAAGGGGTATGCTTTTCGAACTGGAGGCCTGTGACCAGCGGTATGCTACAAGGATCGGTGCTCGGTCCACTGCTTTTTGTCATTTATATAAATGATTTGGATGTGAATATAGGTGGTATGGTTAGTAAGTTTGCAGATGACACCAAAATTGGAGGTGTGGTTGACAGTGAAGAAGATTATCTCAGAGTACAATGTGATCTTCATCAGATAGGCTGATGGGCTGAGGAGTGGCAGATGGAGCTTAATTTAGATAAATGTGAGGTGCTGCATTTTGGAAAGGCTAACCAGGGCAGGACTTATACACTTAACGGGAGGGCTGTAGGGAGTGTTGCCAAACAAAGAGACCTAGGGGTGCAGGTGCATAGTTCCTTGAAAGTGGAGTCACGGGTAGATAGGGTGGTGAAGAAGGTGCTTGGCATGGTTGCCTCATTGATCAGTGTGTCGAGTACAGGAGTTGGGAAGTCATGTTGCAGCTGTACAGGCCATTGATGAGGCCACTTTTAGAATACTGTGTACAATTCTAGTCGCCCATCTATAGGAAGGATGTTATTAAACTTGAGAAGGTGCAGAAAGGATTTACAAGGCTGTTGCCGGGATTGGAGGGTTTGAGTTAAAGGGAAAGTTTGGATAGGCCGGGACTTTTCTCCTTGGCATGGCAGAGGCTGAGGGGTGACCTTTACAGAGGTTTATAAAATCAAGAGCATGGATAGGATAAATAGCCAAGGACTTTTTCCTAGAGTGGGGGAGTTCAAACCTAGAGGGCACAGGTTTAAGGTGAGAGGGGAAAGATTCAAAAGAGACCTAAGGGGTAACCTTTTCACGCAGAGGGTAATATGTGAACAGAACGAGCTGCCAGAGGAAGTGGTGGAGGCTGGTACAATTACAACATGTAAAAGGCATCTGGATGGATATATGAATAGGAAGGGTTTAGAGGGATATGGGCCAAATGCTGGCAAATGGGACCAGGTCAGATTGGGATGTCTAGTTGGCACAGACAAGTTGGACTGAAGGGTCTGTTTCTGTGCTGTATGACTCTATGGCTCTCTGAGTTTCTTAAAGGAGGAGAGAGCAGTAGAGAGGCAGAGAGGCTTAGGGAGGGAATTCCAGAGTTTATGGCCCCAGCAGCTGAACAGCAAGGGTGCAGTGATGGAACTTGGGAATGTTAAAGAGATCAGAATTTCAGAGATCTGTACGGCCGAGGAGATTACAGGGTTAAGGAGAAGTGAAGCCAAAAAGGTATCTGTGTGAGACAATGAGAATTTTAAAATGGAAATGTTGTCAGATCAGGAAGCAATGTCAGCCATTGAGCTCAGCTGAAGGGGACCTGGGGCAGCAGAGGTCCGGATGTACTCTACAGGGATAAAGGAGTGAGCCTGTTGTTGCTTCTCACATGGAGCAGATTCAAGATAAAGGACAAAAACCACCACACAGTGTGAAAAGTTAAAACTGTAGATAGCTTAGGAATTTAACTCAGGATTCTAAGTCTTTGCATATTGGAAATGGAGACAGGACAAGTACAGACAGGAACAAGCCCTCGTTATCTGAACAAGAACAAGTCATGTCAGGGTCTGTGTGGTCAATGAACAAGGGAAGGAGTGCAGGATGAGTTATTGTAATCAAAAATTCTCCCACTTGAGACTCCAAACTCCTACTAAACTTAAGTGGCTACTACTTTTTCATTTAACAAATCTCAAATTTAAAATCTTCCTTTTTTATTCTGTCTCAGGATATGGTACAAATAGGATGGCCAGCCCTTGAACTGAGTAACTTGCTAAAGATGGCAGATTTCCTTCCCTAAAGGACATTAGTGAATCAGGTGGATTTATTTTAATAATAAACAATTGACAATGAACACTGAGACTAGCATTCAATTCTCGGCTTTTTAACTGAATTTTAATTCCAGAAGCTGCAGTGGGATTCGAGCTGCTATCTCTGGGACATTAGCCTGGGTCTCTGCAGTCCGGGCACTCCCTGGGTTACAAACGGTACTGTTCTCATGTCTGTTCACACATCCACTGGTACAAAAGTTGGAACACAATGCAGCGCAATGTAAAGCAGCTGTTTGTAAGTAAAGGAAATGTTCATATGTCAGATCTTTAAAATTCCACCCCTGTATGGGATTGTGTTTGTAAGTATGAGTGATTGTAAGTTGGATGTTTGTAAATTAAGGACTCCCTGTACTAGACCACTACCCCTAAGATACCCAAAATAAAAAAATAGAAAGAACTGCAGATGCTGGAAATCAGAAACACAAACAGAAATTGCTGGAGAAACTCAGCAGGTCTGGCAGCATCTGTGTAGAGGAAGCAGAGTTGATGTTTCAGGTCCAGTGACCCTTCTCCTGAACCATTCAGAACTTGACCCGAAATGTTAACTTTGCTTTCTCTCCTCAGATGCTGCCAGACCTGCTGAGTTTCTCCAGCAATTTCTGTTTGTGTACCCCTAAGCTAACATTACCACTCTTTTGTCTCCTTTCAGACTCTCCTTAAAATCTCTTTGAACTTTTTGTCACCTGTGCCATATCTCCTTTCGTGGCTCAATAAAGTTTTGTTTGATAATGATCTTGTAGAATGCCTTGGGTGCATTTTTATTAAGTTAAAGATGATATATGGATGCAAGCACCTGTTGCTGCTGTACATTGATTTAGATTCCTGACATTTTATAAAGTTGCCTCTATCAACACAAGAATTTACAGGGAATAATTCAACAACATTGAAAAACCCTGGTGTTTACTTGCAAGGGGCATCTTACCCTTAATCTGATTTAAAAATCACTGATATCGACAGACAAAAACGATGTTTTCTGGAAAAGGTCTTCTGAACAAATGAAGTGTCTGAGTGGAAATCTGGAACTCCCTCCAAGCTGTAGTGTTTGGGAGTTGCTGCAAATGTCAAAACTGAAGTTGCTCAATTTTTGTTGGGGAGAACAAAATATGGAGCAAAGGATGTAAATGGGCTTCGGCTAATGATCAACCTTAGTCTAATACAATAGTGTAACAGACTGGAGGGGCTGAATGGTCTGTTCCTGTTCATCATGTTCCATGTGTCAGTGAGGCAGCCATCTGTTTAGCTACAGAAAACTTTTCTGAGTGCGACAGTCGGGAGGATTGATTTTAATATTTATGCAAGAGTATTTATAGTTTTTTGCAAGGTCATTAGTGCTTCATTGGTTGTGAAGTGCTTTCCAATGTCCTGAGGTTGTGATAGGGCTTGTGTAAAGCAATGACACTCAACAAAGCAGCTGAGAGAGAAGATCAAACTCAAGGAGAATGTGCAAACAGGAATAGAGACCCCCACGGAATGCAAGAGCAACAATGAATATCAAAGTTAAATGAAACTAATCATACAAATCTGTTAAAAGCAGAATATGTAAAGAAATGGGCGTGAGATAATAACAAATTGAATATTGAGAACAAAAAGCACATTGAAGTTTTTCCTCTTGTCCTCATTAGGATCATTCACAAGAATACCAATTCCAGCGGAAAACCAACATTTTTACTGCATGAAAGGAGAGTGCTGATTGGTAGATGTATTGCCATGGAGAATGAACCAATCCAATGATGACTTTATTGGAGGGTTTCCAGCCCAAAGTTTGAAGGAGGAAGGTGAGAAAATTCTAGATGCCTGAGTCATGGTCTTCCACAGGAGGTTAGTAAATACACAGACAGATAGACACAGTCAGATATTTAAAAACATTGGTGATATGGGTGGAGGGAAAAACTGTGAAGACTATTCAATGGTCCCTGTTTTGTAAAGCTTCAGCTTAACATCTTTACTTTGGTAACTTCTCTTAACAAAGCCAAGGATTTCATTATTTCTATTAAACATTCCCGCAAGCTGTCCTATTATCTTCAAAGATTTGTGTACATTTGCCCATGCACCCTCTGTGAGACTTTACCATTTTAATTTAGATTGTTGCTGCTCATTGTTCCCATCAAATTGTATCACCCCACACTTCTCTGCATTCAGTTTGATCTGTTGTCAGTCTATTTGATCAGTCTGTCAATATCCTTCTGAAGTTTCTATTCTTCTCTCTGTTTAGGATTATTCCAAATTTCATGTTACCTGCAAACTTGAAAAAATTCCCTGTCCATTTCAGCCCAGGTTGTTAGTATACATCAAAAAGAGCAGGTGGTCCCAACACTGAGACCTGGGAAATGTTACTGCATACTGCTCTCCAGTCTGAGAAACAATTGCTTATCACTGCTGTCTGTCAAAACACCCCTCCTTTAATCCCATGGGTTTCTGCAGTGTTAACAAGGATATTATGTGGAATTTTATTAGACACCTTTTGAAAGCTCAGGTAAAGATACCAACCACATTACTCTCATCAACCCTTTCTATCACTTCACAGAGAGTTGTATTTCCAAGCTTGCTGATGACACAGAGATTTGTGATATAAAAGGCAACACAAACAAGAACATTAAATTGCAAAGATTATGTGAGTAGGCAAAACTATGGGAGATGGATTTTAAAGTACAGGCAGTTCCCAGGTTATGAAGGAGTTCTGTTCCTGAGTATGTTCATGAGTTGGTTTGTACACACATTGGAACATAGTGCAGTACAGTGTAACAGCTGCTTGTAAGTATGAATGAATGTTCATATATCAGGTCCTTAATATTAGTGTGGGACTTCATTCATAAGTCTGAGCATTTCTAAGTTGGACATTTGTAATCGGGGCCCCGTTCACATAATTAGGAGATTATTCATTTCAAACTAAAAGAAGACAGATGCAGCGTTTGAATTATAAAAACCTTGGGAGAGTGGAGGTCTAAAGAGATTGAGGGATCCAAGTGCACTCATCACTAAAATATAGAGATCATGTGCAAACTCAACAGTCAAAAGTGCTATGACCAGACTCAAAGGGCCGAATGGCATACTTCTGCTTCCATTTTCTGTTTCTATGTTTTTAATACAATGTTCTCACAATAGCTGGATGAGAAAGTGGGGAGAATGTTTAGCTGTTCCTTTACAAAGCTCTGTGAGACAGGTCAAGAATTCTACTCACAGCTTAGGACACCAGATCTTGATAAAGTCGTCTTGAGGTTGGAATGCAGCACAAATTCTTCAGAACGTACCAGGCCTTGAAGAGTATCATTACAAGGAGAGATTCGATAAACTGGGTTTATGTAGCTTAAAGGGGGATTTGATGAAGTCTTTAAGATTTTGCAAGAAGGGATCGACGGAGAAGTTTTTACTACTGATGTTTAGGATTAAAGGCAGAACCTTACACTAAGAAATACTTTGTTACACAAAGGGCGGTAAGAGTGGAAATTCTCACAGAAACAATTTAGGAGCTGGAGCTCGATTAATAGTTTTAAATCAGAGATGGATAAATTTTTACTTGCCAGGAGTAAGAAGGAAAAGGAGCCAAGGGAGGGGGTCAGTGTTAGGATACAGTTCAGGCCTTGGTCAAAGTTTCAAAATCCCAGGCAGCTCAGAGGGATAGCTGTAACTGAGTGGGAAGAATCCCAACCTGCAGTGAAGATCCCATTTGTCAGTAAGGCTGAGCTGGTAAATCTCCACCGCTACACTGAGCTGCTGGGAGAGGTGCTGGTCTAAGCGGTAATGTCATTAGACTAGCAATGCAGAGAGCCAGGACCAACCCTGTGGGGACAGGGCTCAAATCTGAACACAGCAGCATTTAGAGTCGGAGAGTCCTGGTAAAAGGCCCATTGCATCTGTGCCAGTCAAAGAGAACCATCTAGCTATTCTAGTCAAATTTCTTGGCTCTTGCCCCATAGCCTTTGTGTGCCGTGACATTGCAGGTGCACATTGTGATGGGGGTTTCTGTCTCTCCCAGCCTCACAGGCAGCGAACTCCAGATTGCCCACCACCCTCTGGGTGAAAAGCTTTTCCTCTCACATCTTCTTTAAACAATGGCCTGATATACTGCTAGGCTATCAATCCAAAGGCCCAGCGAATGTTTTGGGGACCCAGGTTTGAATCCTGCAGTGATAAATGGTGGAATTTGAATTCAATAAAGATCTGGAATTAAGGATCTAATGATGACCACGAAACGATTGACAATTGTGGGGAAAACCCAACTGTGGTTCACTACTGTCCTTTAGGGAAGGAATCTGCCATCCTTACCCGGTCTGGCCTACATGTGACTCCAGACCCACAGCAATGTGATTGACCCATAACTGACCTCTGACTGAGGACCCAGCCATTCAATTCAATTCAGGAGCAATTGGGGATGAACAATAAATGCTAGCCTTGCCAGTAACTCTCATGTCCCAGAACTCTCTGTCTGGTCAATGCCCTCTCAGTAACATTGACTTTCAGCAGATCTTAGGTTAGAAAGAGCAACAGGAACTTTGATGGCCCAAGGTCATAAAATTAAATGAGGAAGTTTTGCAAGAATCGGGAATGCAGAAATTGCAGTTTCTGATTTCAATCTGTCATAGTTGGTGTAATCTGTTAGCAGCTGTATGAGTAAACGTAGCTACCGGGTTGAATGGGTGATCTGGTGAATGAGTGTGCGTGTGAGGCATTGTTTGAGTTGGAGGTTTGCATGTAACATCAAGTTGGGAATGTGACCCGCGGCTCTGGAATGTGGCATCTTTATAACAGCTTCGTAGGTAACAAACGCTTTATTACTGCCTACCCGCAGACTCGCTTATTCCAAACTCACTCCCACATTCCACATACTGGTCACTTACACCATCACTATCCGTGTCCAAGCTCGCACTGAATTCCATTCAGCCATCACCCCCTGTCCTCGCTGATCTACAAAGGCCCCTGGTTAAGCAATGTCTCGATTTTAAAATCATTGTTCTTGTTTCCAGTGCCTGCCATGGCTTTGTCCCTTTTCCTATCGCTGTAACCCCTTCCAGCCCAACAACCCTTTGAAGTCTCTGTGCCCCTCTAACTCCATCCTCTTGTGCATTTCTTGTTTTAATTGACATTTATTGCAGAAAGTTGAGTGTTGTCTTATCAAGTTTAATTAACTTTTAACAATTTGATTGTCCATTAAATTTTACCCTTGCATTGACAATTAACAATTGTAAATGTTGAGTCTCATTCCTTATGATGGTTTTAATTGTTGCTGAAAATATTAAAAATGTGACATTTAATAATTTGATATTCTGAAAGTTGAAATGTCAGTGACTGGAATGAGTTTTTCAATGGCTTCTGGAAACATAGCTATGGCACAATCCTGCCACCAAGTGCTCATTCACTGTATTATGAAGAAATGAAACTAGAGAAAATAAGGGGATGACAGATGTTTGCATCAGCTTTCACTGTTGAGGTTACATGTAACATCCCAGAAATAGCAGTGCATCAGGAAATGGAAGGGAGGGAGTAGTTGAACAAGATTACAATCACCAGAAAATGGGACTGAACAAATTAGTGGAAATAAGGCTGACTGGCCATCAGCTCTGATACCCTTCATTGCATGATCTTAAAGAAGTGACCAATGAGATAGTCGATGTGTTAGGTTTTATTTTCTGAAACTTTCTAAATTTGGGGAAGGTCCCATTAGATTGGAAAATAGGGAATGTTACTCCTTTATGCAAAAAGGGAGGCAAAAAGCAGGAAACTACTGGACAGTTAGTTTGAATGTTGAATGTTAAATGTTAGGAGCTGTTACTGAAGACATTCTCGGAGGGCGCTTCGAAAAATCCAAGATAATCAGGCAGAGTCAACATGGTTTTGTGAAAGCTTAAACATTAATAAGCAACTTGTTGGAGTTCTTTGTGCTGTGGAGGAACTAGTGGATGTACTGTACTTATGATGTGGAGGTGCCAGTGTTGGACTGGGGTGGACAAGGTCAGAAGTCAGACAATGCCAGGTTATAGTCCAACAGGTTTATTTGAAATCACAGGCTTTTTAAGCATTGCCCCTTCATCAGGTGAAGTGAGAGAGAAGCACACAGGCACAGAATTTATAGGCAGAGAGATCAAAAGATCATACAAGTGGTGTGAGTGGGGTGTTAGAGATAACAAGGTGTAGAGCTAGATGAACACAGCAGGCCAAGCAGCATCAGAGGAGCAGGAAGGCTGATGTTTCGGGCCTAGACCCTTCATGTTGACAGGCCGAATAATAGGTCTCTGCAGGTGATCAAGAGTATCAGACAGTGTGAGTAAAGTGTCAACAGCTGAGTAACAAGCGAAGGGATGACCAAAACGATGTGGGAAAAGTGGTGGATACGATTTATATGGACTTCAGTAAGGTGTTCAACAAGACTCCGCATGGTCGACTGGTTAGCAAGGTCAGATCACACGGATTAGAGGGAGAACTAGCCGTTTGGATACGCGGTAGAAAGTAGAAGACAGAGGGTGGTGGTCGAGGGTTGCTTTTCTGACTTGAGGCCTGTGACCAGCGTTGTGCCACAAGGATCGGTGCTGGGTCCACTGCTTTTTGTTATTTATATAAATGATGTGAATGTGAATATAGGAGGGATGGTCAGCAAGTTTGCAGATGACACCTAAATTGGAGGTGTAGTGGACAGTGAAGAAGTTTACCTCTGAGTACAACAGGATCTTGATCAGATGGGCCAATGGGCTGAGGAGCGGCATTTAGATAATTAGAGTTTAATTTAGATAAATGTGAGGTGCTGAATTTTGGAAAGGCAAATCAGGGCAGGACTTAACAAGGTGTAGAGCTGGATGAACACAGATGAAGGGTCTAGGCCCGAAACGTCAGCCTTCCTGCTCCTCTGATGCTGCTTGGCCTGCTGTGTTCATCCAGCTCTACTCCTTGTTATCTCAGATTTTCCAGCGTCTGCAGTTCCTGCTATCTCAGGGCAGGACTTATACACTTAATGGTAAGGTCCTGGGGAGTGTTGCTGAACAAAGAGATCTTGGAATGCAGGTTCATCATTCCTTGAAAGTGGAATCGCAGGTAGATAGGATGTTCCAGTGAAGTTCAGCGCAAACTGGAAGAACAGCACCTCGTTTTCCGCTTGGGGACCCTGCAGCCCTCTGGACTCAAAATCGAGTTCAATAATTTTAGGGCTTGAACTCTCCCATGTCCCAGCCCCCTGCCCCACACACCAGGCCTTGTTACCACATAGTCTGCCATTATACGATACCTATTGTTAGTCACTAACAGTCCCCATTAACAGCTATTCACCCTCCCAGCCTGATCGTTATCAACTCCCTTGTGTATCCCACTGTTCTTCTCTCCCTTTGGGCTCTAACCCCACCTATCGTTTACTCCTTATTCCCTCCCCCCACTTATCTTCTGCATATAAACTGACAGTTTCCTAGCTACCATCTGTTCTGAAAAAGTGTCACTGGACCCAAAATGTTAATTCTGATTTATCTTCGCAGATGCTGTCAGGCCTGCTGAGCTTTTCCAGCAAATTCTGTTTTTGATTCACATGACCTACGCTGTCTGCGCCTCTCATAATTGTGTATACCTCAATCAGATCCCCCCTCAGCCTCCTCTGCTCCAGGGAAAACACACCCAGTCTTATCCAATCTGTCCTCATAACTGAGACTTTCCATCCCAGGTAACATCCTGGTGAATCCCCTCTGCACCCTCTCCAGTGCAATCACATCTTTCTGATAATGTGGTGGCCAGAGCTGCATATAGTATTCCACCTGTAGCCTCAGCAATGTTTTATAAAATTGGAACAAGATTTCCTTGCTCCTATATTCTCCACCCTGGCTAAGGAAGGTAAGCATCCCCTGTGCCTTCTTCCCCTGCCCTGTCTCCCTGTGCTGACACCTTCAGGGATCTATGGGCTTGTACACCAAGGTTCCCTTGTTCCTCAGCACTCCCTAGGGACCCAGCATTCATTGTGTAAATCCTTGCCTTATTACACTTCCCAAAATGGATCAGTTATCAGGATTAAATTCCATCTGTCATTTCTCTGCCCAGTTTACCAACTGATCAATATCAGACTGTAACCTGAGACCATCTTCCTCATTATCAACAACACCACCAATTTCTGTGTCATCCACAAACTTATTAATTGTACCTTCTACATTCACATCCAGGTTATTAATGTGCATAAGAAACAGTAAGGGCCCCAGCACCGGTCCCTATGGTACACCGCTGGTCACAGGCTTCCAATCACAAACACATCCCTCTGCCATCACCCTGTGCCTCCTATTTGCAGCCAGTTTTGGATCCAGTTTGCCAACCTGCCTTGGCTCCCACAGGATCTTACCTTTCGGACCAGCCTTCCATGGGGGAACTTACCAAAGGCCTTACTGAACTCCATATAAACCACACCAACTGCACTTTGCTTATCAATATGTTTAGTCACCTTTCTGATAAACTGAAATAAATTAGTCAGACAGGATCTCCCTATTACAAATCGTGCTGACTATCCTTGATCAATCCCTGCCTTTCTAAGTGCTGATTAATCCTGTCCCTCAGAATTTTTTCCAATAATTCCCCTACCACTGACATCAGACTAACTGGGCTGTAATTACCTGCCCTATACCTGCTGCCTTTCTTGAGCAAAGGGACAACATCAGGGATCCTCCAGTTACCTGGCACTTCACCTGTGGCCAATGAAGTATTAAATATCTCTGGCTGGGTCCTAGCAATCTCCTCCCTTATCTCCCATAGCAGCCTGGGATACATCTCTCAGGCCCTGGGCATTTATATACCTGTATGCCCACCAAAACATCCTTATTAATCTTAATGTGTTCTAGGACCTCACCCTCCCAACCCATAACCCCAGCCACAATGTCTTTCTCCTCTGTGAATACAGATGTAAAATATTCATTTAAGACCTCACCCACATCCACTGGCTCCATGCATACGTTACCCCTTTGGTCTCTAATAGGGCCCACTTTTCCCCTGTAATCCTCGTACTCTTAATATAAAAAGCCTTGGGGTCTTCCTTGATCCCATCTGCCAAAGATATCTTGTGGCCCTTCTCTTCCCTCCTCATTTACTTTGTAAACAGCCTCCCACACTCCCCACATTTGTGAAGGGCCACCTCTGATTTTTAATATGCTGCACCTGACATATGCTTCCTTCTTTTTCTTTATCAAACCCTCCATATCCCATGACATCCAGGATCGCCTGGACCTGCTGCCCTTTCCCTTCGCTCTTAGAGGAACACGCTGGCCCCTCACTGTGCTGCTTTGTAAAGATTCCCACTTTCAAAATGTATACTTACCTGAAAGTAGCTGCTCCCAGTCTATCTGCCAGATCCTGTCTAATGATATTGAAATTGGCCTTCCCCCATTAGCTTCTGCACCAGCCTTATCCATATTTATAATGACTTTGAAACTTACAGAGTTATGGTCACTCTCCCCAAAACACTTACCCACTGACACTTCACCTGCTCATCCGGTTTTATGCCCTGCGATTAGGTCTAGCGCTGCCCCATCTCTGGTCGGACTGTCTACAGAAAACTTTCCTGGACGCACTTCAAAAATTCCACCCCATCTAATCCATTCACACTGACGTGATCCCAGTTAATGTTAGCAAAGTTGAGATCCTCTAGAATATAGCCCTATTCCTCTCACCCCTCTCTGTGATTTGCCGACATAACGGCTCCTCTAAGTAATTGCTCCATTTTTATTTCTAAGCTCCGCCCAGATGGCCTCATTTGAAGACCCTTCTGGGACATGCTCCCTCATTACTGCAGTGATAGTCTCCTTTATCAATAATGCAATGCCCCCATCTTACATTACCCCACATTGTGCCTGAACTTCCTATACCCTGGAAAAACAGTCCTATCCTTACTTCAACCATGTCTCAGTGATTGTAACAATATCATATTCCCACGTACTGATCAATGCTCTAAGTCCAGCCACCTCACCGTCAGGCTCCTCACATTAAAATGGATACAGATTACGTCGCTGGACCTCCCACATGCCTTATCCTGCCCATGTCTTCTCCACCTACTGGACTATCCTTGTGTTCCTTCTATTCCAGAAGGTACTTGATAAGGTGCCACATCACTGGTTATTGTGTAAAATAAAAGGTCACAGTGTTGGGGTTAACATATTCGCATGGAGAGTAGATTCCTGACTAACAGCAAGTAGACAGTAGGAATAAATAGGTCACTTCCACTGGCAGGATGTAACAGATTGTGTACAACAAGGATCGATGATGGGGCCTCAACTCTTTACACTTGATATAAATGATTTGGATGAAGACACTGATGGTATGGGAGCTAAATTTACTAATAACATGACGACAGGTAGGAGGGTAAGCTGTGAAGAAGACATAAAGTGATTACAAATAGATATAGATAGGCAAATGGGTAAAGTTGTGGCAATGGAATATTATGTCAGAAAATGTGCGATTGCCCATTTTGGCTGGGGAATTAAAAAGAAGCATATTATTGAACCAGTGAGAAGTTACAAAGCTCTGAGTTGCAGAGGGATCTGGGTGTTCTGGTCCATGTATCACAACAGGTTAGTGTGTAGGTGCAGCAAGTGATCAGGAAAGCTAACAGAATGTTATCATTTATTGCAAGGCAAACTGAATATGAAAATAGGGAGTTATGTTTCAGTTATACAGAGCACTGGGCCGTGCACATCTGGAGTATTGTGTACAGTATTGGTCACCTTATTTTAAGGAAGAATGCCATTGCATTGGGGACAGTTCAGAGAAGGTTTATCCAGCTGTTACCTGGAATGGCTGGGTTGTATCTGCTGCAGTTTAGAAGAGTCAGAGGCATCTTAGTTGAATTATCTTTGATTTATACTGGGTGGGGTGGGGGATGTCCAGAGGATGTTTCCCGTTGTGGTAGACGCTAGAATGAAAGGTCAATGTTTACATCAGAGATGAGGTGAAATTTTAGTTCTCAGAGAGTCAGCAATTTTTGGAACTCTCTTCCTGAAAAGCTGGTGGAAGCAGATTGGTTGAATCATTTAAGGTCAAGGCAGACAGCTTCTGGATAAGCAAAGAGGTAAAAGATTATTGGGGGGAGGCAGAAATATGGAGTGATAGATCACGTTTGATCTTGTGAGTGGGGCTGGCTTAATGGACTGAATGGCCACGTAGAAGCAAAGGTTAAGAAAGCACAACAACGCCTCCACTTCCTCAGGAGCTAAGGAAATTCAGCATGTCCATAAAGACTCTCACCAACTTTTACAGATGCACCATAGAAAGTGTTCTGTCTGGATGCATCACAGCTTGGTATGGCAACTGCTCTGCCCAGGACTGTAAGAAACTCCAGAGAGTCGTAAACACAGCCTTGTCCATCCCGCAAGCCAACCTTCCATCCATGGACTCTATCTACATTTCTCATTGCCTCGGGAAGGCAGCCAACATCATCAAAGACCCCTCCCACCCCGGTTATAATCTCTTCCAATCTCTTCCATCAGGCAGGAGATACAAAAGCTTAAACACACACACCAACAGGTTCAAGAATAGCTTGTCCCCTGCTGTTATTCGACTTCTGAATTGACCTCTCAAATTTCAAATCTAGTGTTGATCTTGCTTTCTATGCACCTTCTTTGTGGCTATAACTTTGTATTCCTCGCTCTGTTCAGTCACCCTATGACCTTTGTATGTTATGGTCTGCCTGTACTGTATGCGAAACAAAACTTTTCACTGTACCTAGGTACGTGACAACAATAAATCAAATCAAATTAAATCAAATCCTGCTTTTAATTCGTACATATGTAAGAGCAGCTGATCTGTGATGTCACATGACGTGTCCTCCTCTTCCACACGATAGCATTCAGATCCCCCCACCCTCTTGCTGTCTCCCCCGTCCATTACTGACCTGGCTTTCCTTCTGAACTTGCGCTGATGTCCTGGGTTCCACCAGGAGTAGTTCCACCTACTGCCACTAGATGGAGCAGAAACAGAAAGTGTTGGAGAAACTCAGTGGGTCTGGCAGCATTTGTGGAGAGAGAAACAGAGTTAATGTTTCAAGAAGCAGAACTGATAAAGGTTCACTGGACTCGAAACGTTAATTCTGCTTTCTCTCTCATAGATGCTGCCAGACCTGTTGAGTTTCTCCTGCAATTTCTATTTTTGTTGCAGATTTCCAGCATCCTCAGTTACTTATTTTATTTTATGCCACTAGATGGAGCATGGTCAATGAAAACTTCACCAACTGATTGTCAGTTTAGCAAGCGCTGTATTGTTTCTTTGACTATATATTTCACAGCACTTACTTTTTGTATTGTATTTCTTCTATATTTTTAACATTTCTTTATTTTAAAGGCTATTTTCTTTATGAATGTAGGCATTTAGGAATGTGTGCCATTTCAATCTTTTTTTAAGGGGTTCTATTGAGACAGATCCTGAAGTACCATACTGTACAGAATTTCTGTTTATTTTTTACCGATTTGTTTACCTTTGCTAGTTATTTCAGGTCATTTACACGGATTCTGCGCACTAAGTATCTGAAGGAACATAAATTCAGTTTTAATATTGATTTCTTGGGAACCTATGATTCACTTAAAGTTAATTCATGATTTCCAGGAACACAGCCACAACTTTAAAGGAAGACTTTCTAAACACTATGTGAGACTGCTCCCTTCTTACAAGGCTACCACTATTCTTTGTTTCTTGTGCTCCTGGTTTATTCCTACCTTCGAGTAAGGGTCTCTTACCCTCTTCAATATTGTTACACGTTATTTACATTTACATGGATTGCTGAGTACAGCTCTGTACCTTGTTGTCTTATTCTCTTCTCTCTGGTCTGTTCTTCCACTCCAGTCCTGACAGGATAACATCATGAATGGGACATTTTTGACCTGTTCAGAGATGTTATTACACATGGGGGAAGTATTGGAAGCAGATACGAAAGTAACTTTTAAAGGGGGTCTTGAGAAATACGTGAATTGGATGAGAATAGAGGATTGTGGTCCCCGGAAGGGTAGGGGGTTTCAGTTGTAATGGGGAGCATGTCGATGCAGGCTTGGAGGGCCGAAGGGCCTGTTCCTGTACTGTAATTTTCTTTAATTAAAAACCAAAAGAACTGCAGATGCTGCAAATCAGGAACAAAAACAAAGTTGCTGGAAAAGCTCAGCAGGTCTGGCAGCATCTGTGAAAGAAAAAACAGAGTTAATGTTTCGGGTCCCGTGACCCTTCCTCAGAAGGGTCTTCCTGTTCTGAGGAAGGGTCACCAGACACGAAACGTTAATTCTGTTTTTTCCTTCACAGATGCTGCCAGACCTGCTGAGCTTTTCCAGCAACTTTGTTTTGGTGCCTGTAATTTTCTTTGTTCTTTGTACCTCTGGAGCAGGTGGGATTTGAACCTGGGTTTACTGGCTCAAAGGTAGGGACACTATCAGTGCATCACATGATACAGTCTCAACATCATCAATACATTGTCATTACAATTAATGTCAGTCCTGATTGTATTTACAAGGCAGCATATGGGCCTTGTGAGAACAAGGTAGAAATGTCTTTTATCTTGGGGCAGTTCTCCTACTGGGCTGTGTATATCATCCCACACCAGCAGGGAGTCAACTCCCTCTAATTTGCTCCAATTACAGTCCCTCACTGGCTGGTGTGAAGCTGGAGGTGGCCTTGATCCAGCAGTGACGGGTACAATGACCTTGTGAGAGGAGCTGGCAATGTTGAACATTAACCAGAACAAGCTGCAATCCTGGACTTGGTCCAAACACCAAACCTATTCACAGGAGAGAGTTGACACTTTACACCAGCCATGTCCCTCTCCTCTTTTCCAGAAAGTTCCAACTCATGTCCAACTCCTTCTCACTGACCCTCCTCCCCATCCCGGGAGCTGCTCCACTGTGGGGGAAATCGCAAACAATCCTCGATCCAGCACACCACCTCGTATTCCAACAGCCAGACCCACACTCATCTCCTCTGTCCCACCCACCAGCTCACTCACTATGGAACATCTTTTCTACAGTGTGAATATCCCTAACTTCCAATCTTTCCACTGTATAAATCTACAGCCGTGATCTCTGATTTTCATCATTGTGGACCCAATTGCAATAAACAGTCAATATGAACACGGTCCAATCTGTTTGTTCATTTATCTCCTCCGTCAGATCATTCAGATATTGCACGTTTCAACAGGAAATAGAAAAAATTCTTAAGTAAAGTGGGGTTTTAAAATAAGCATCAAGCATTAGGCTTTGCTCTGAAACATTTCCTCAACTCCAGTGGGACAGCGCAGTCCCTGTGGAAAGCTTGGTGAACAGAGGGTCAGAATTGGCAGTCAGGTGACTTTTTTTATTCGTCCAGGGCACATGGGCATTGCTGACTGGGTCAGCATTTCCTGCCCATCCCTAGCTGCCCCTTGAGAAGGTGGTGAGCTATCTTCTTGAACTGTTGCAGCCCATGTGCTTTAGATAGACCCACAATGCCCTTAGGGAGGGACCCAGAGGCACTGAAGGAACGGTGATATTTTTCCGAGTCAGGATGGTAAGTGGCTTGGAGGGGAATGTAGAAACACAGAAGATAATGACAGACATAGGCCATTTGGCCCCTTGAGCCTGCTATGCCCTTCAATATGATCATGCTGATCATTGAGCCCAATACCCCAAACCTGCCCTCCCCCCACTTTCCTGATCCCTTTTGCCACAAGAACTACATCTACCTCCTTCTTGAAAATACAATGTTTTGGCCTCAACCACTTTCTATGGGCATGAATTCCATAGGCTCACCACTTTCTGGGTGAAGTCATTTCTCTTCATCTCCCATTATCCTTAAACTATGATCCCTGGTTCTGGATTTCCCCACCATCAGGAACATCCTTCCTTCATCCACTCTGTCTAGTCCTGTTAAAATTTCATAGGTTTTGATGAGACTTCCCCTCATTCTTCTAAACCCCAGTGAATATAATCCTAGCCAACTCATTCGCTCCTCATATCTTAATCCTGCCATCCCAGGAATCAATCTGGTAAACCTTCACTGCAGTCCCTCTACAGCAAGGACATCCTTCCTCAGATACGGAGACCAAAACTGTACACAATACTCTAGGTGTGGTCTCCCCAAGGCCCTGTATAACCGCAGTGAGACATCTCTGCTACTGTATCCGAAACCTCTCGCTGTGAAGGCCAACACTGTTTACCTTCCTCACTGCCTGCTGAACCTGCAATGCTGATCTTCAGCATCCGGTGTACATGGACACCCAGGTCTCATTGACCATTCCTGTCTCTCAATTTACAGCCATTCAGCCATTCTGAAGAAGGGTCTAGGCCCAAAACGTCAGCCTTCCTGGTCCTCTGATGCTGCTTGGCCTGCTGTGTTCATCCAGCTCTACACCTTATTATCTCTAATAATCTGCCTTCCTGTTTTTGCTCCCAAAGTGGAGAACCTCACACTTATTCACATTAAACTGCATCTGCCATACATTTACCCACTCACTCAACCTGTCCAAATCACACTGAAGCATCTCTGCATCTTCCTCACAGCTCACCCTCCCACCCAGCTTTGTGTCATCTGCAAATTTTGAGATATTACATTTAGTTCCCTCATCTAAATCATTAATATATATTCTGAATAGCTAGGGTCCGAGCACTGCCCCCTGTGATATCTAACTGGTCATTTATTCCTACTGTTTTTTTCCTGTCTGCTAACCAATTTCTTGTGTGTTATGGCGATGTTCACTGATGATTGCATATTGTCCAGCACCATTCGTGACTCCCCAGATACTGAAGCAGTCCATGTTCACATGTAACAAGATCTGGACAATATCCAAGCTTGGGCTGACAAGTGGCAAGTGACATTCGTGCCACACAAATGCCAGGCTATGACCATCACCAATAAGAGACAATCTAACCACCGCCCCTTGACATTCAATGGTGTTACCATCACTGAATCCCCCACTATCAACATCCTGGGGGTTATCATTGACCAGAAACTCAACTGGATTCACCACATAAACACAGTGGCTACAAAAGCAGGTCAGGAGCTGGGAATACTGCGGCCAGTAACTCACCTCCTGACTCCCAAAGCCTGTCCACCATCTACAAGGCACAAGTCAGGAGTGTGATGGAATACTCCCCACTTGCCTGGACGGGGGCGGCCGAAACAACACTCAAGAAGCTTGACACCATCCAGGACAAAGCAGCCGCTTGATTGGCACCACATCCACAAACATCCCAGTCCCTCCACCACCGACGCTCAGTAGCAGCAGTGTGTACTATCTACAAGATATACTGCAGAAATTCACCAAAGATCCTCAGGCAGCACCTTCCAAACCCACTACCACTTCCATCTAGAAGGACAAGGGCAGCAGATACATGGGAACACCACTCTCTGCAAGATCCCCTCCATCCTGACTTGGAAATATGTTGCCATTCCTTCACTGGGTCAAAATCCTGGAATTCCCTCCCGAGGGGCATTGTGGGTCTACCTACTGCAGCGGTTCAAGAAGGCAGCTCACTACAACCATTTCATGAGCAACTAGGAATAGGCAATAACTGCTGGCCCAGCCAGAGACACACGCATCCCACAAATAAATTTTAAACATATTATGAATAGCTGGGGTCCTAGCACTGATCACTCTGGTCCTCCATTAGACACTGCCTGTCAGTCAGTGAAATACCCGTTTATTCCTATTATTTGTTTTCTGTCTGCCACCAGTTTTCTCTCCATTTCAATACACGCCCCTCCCAATCCCAGGGGCTTTTTGAATGTCCAAGTACATGACTGAAGACCTGAAACTACTGAAGGCTGAAAGACTTGCTGAACAGAGCAATTCTGGGATTCTGTGAGCCCTGTACCCCAGTGAGAGTCAGTGTGTGTGTGGGACTCTGTATCCCAGTGAGAGTCAGTGTGTATGTGGGACTCTGTATCCCAGTGAGAGTCAGTGTGTGTGTGGGACTCTGTATCCCAGTGAGAGTCAGTGTGTGTGTGGGACCCCGTACCCCAGTGAGAGTCAGTGTGTGTGTGGGACTCTGTATCCCAGTGAGAGTCAGTGTGTGTGTGGGACCCCGTACCCCAGTGAGAGTCAGTGTGTGTGTGGGACTCTGTATCCCAGTGAGAGTCAGTGTGTGTGTGGGACCCCGTACCCCAGTGAGAGTCAGTGTGTGTG
>NC_063347.1:1767349-1767677 GCF_021869965.1 Rhincodon typus
TGTGTGGGACCCTGTACCCCAGTGAGAGTCAGTGTGTGTGTGGGACCTTGTACCCCAGTGAGAGTCAGTGTGTGTGTGAGACTGTACCCCAGTGAGAGTCAGTGTGTGTGTGTGGGACCCCGTACCCCAGTGAGAGTCAGTGTGTGTGTGGGACCCCGTACCCCAGTGCGAGTCAGTGTGTGTGTGGGACCTCGTACCCCAGTGAGAGTCAGTGTGCGTGTGGGACCCTGTACTCCAGTGAGAGTCAGTGTGTGTGTGGGACCCTGTACCCCAGTGAGAGTCAGTGTGTGTGTGTGGGACTGTACCCCAGTGAGAGTCAGTGTGTGTG
>NC_063347.1:1767777-1770787 GCF_021869965.1 Rhincodon typus
TGTGTGTGTGGGACTCCGTACCCCAGTGAGAGTCAGTGTGTGTGTGGGACCCCGTACCCCAGTGAGAGTCAGTGTGTGTTTGTGGGACCCCGTACCCCAGTGAGAGTCAGTGTGTGTGTACGACCCTGTACCCCAGTGAGAGTCAGTGTGTGTGTAGGACTGTACCCCAATGAGAGTCAGTGTGTGTGTGGGACTGTACCCCAGTGAGAGTCAGTGTGTGTGTGGGACTGTATCCCAGTGAGAGTCAGTGTGTGTGTGGGACCCCGTATCCCAGTGAGAGTCAGTGTGTGTGTGGGACCCCGTACCCCAGTGAGTGTCAGTGTGCGTGTGGGACCCCGTACTCCAGTGAGAGTCAGTGTGTGTGTGTGGGACTGTACCCCAGTGAGAGTCAGTGTGTGTGTGGGACCCTGTACCCCAGTGAGAGTCAGTGTGTGTGTGGGACCCCGTACCCCAGTGAGAGTCAGTGTGTGTGTGGGACTGTACCCTAATGAGAGTCAGTGTGTGTGTGGGACTGTGCCCCAGTGAAAGTCAGTGTGTGTGTGGGACCCTGTACCCCAGTGAGAGTCAGTGTGTGTGTGTGGGACCCCGTACCCAGTGAGAGTCAGTGTGTGTGTGTGTGGGACCCCATACCCCAGTGAGAGTCATTGTGTGTGTGGGACCCCATACCCCAGTGAGAGTCAGTGTGTGTGTGTGGGTCCCCGTACCCCAGTGAGAGTCTGTGTGTGTGTGTGGGACTGTACCCCAGTGAGAGTCTGTGGGACTGTACCCCAGTGAGAGTCAGTGTGTGTGTGGGACCCCGTACCCCAGTGAGAGTCAGTGTGTGTGTGGGACACTGTACCCCAGGGAGAGTCAGTGTGTGTGTGTGGGACCCCGTACCCCAGTGAGAGTCTGTGTGTGTGTGTGGGACCCTGTACCCCAGTGAGAGTCAGTGTGTGTGTGAGACTGTACCCAGTGAGAGTCAGTGTGTGTGTGGGACTGTACCCCAGTGAGAGTCAGTGTGTGTGGGACTGTACCCCAGTGAGAGTCAGTGTGTGTGTGGGACCCCGTACCCCAGTGAGAGTCAGTGTGTGTGTGGGACCCTGTACCCCAGTGAGAGTCAGTGTGTGTGTGGGACCCCGTACCCCAGTGAGAGTCAGTGTGTGTGTGGGACCCCGTACCCCAGTGAGAGTCAGTGTGTGTGGGACCCCGTACCCCGGTGAGGTCCCGGAGGACTGGAGAATTGCTAATGTTGTCCCCTTGTTTAAGAAGGGTAGCAAGGATAATCCAGGTAATTATAGACCGGTGAGCCTGACGTCAGTGGTGGGGAAGCTGCTGGAGAAGATACTGAGGGAATGGATCCGTTTACATTTGGAAGAAAATGGGCTTATTAGTGATAGGCAGCATGGTTTTGTGCGGGGAAGGTCATGTCTTACCAACTTGATAGAATTCTTTGAGGAAGTGACAAAGTTGAGATATGAGGGAAGGGCTGTAGATGTCATATACATGGACTTCAGTAAAGCGTTTGATAAGGTTCCCCATGGTAGGCTGATGGAGAAAGTGAAGTCGCATGGGGACCAGGGTGTACTGGCTAGATGGATAGAGAACTGGCTGGGCAACAGGAGACAGAGAGTTGTAGTGGAAGGGAGTTTCTCAAAATGGAGAACTGTGACCAATGGCGTTCCACAGGGATCTGTGTTGGGACCGCTGTTGTTTGTGATATACACAAATGATCTGGAGGAAGGTATAGATGGTCTGATTAGCAAGTTCGCAGATGACACTAAGATTGGTGGAGTAGCAGATAGTGAAGGGGACTGTCGGAGAATGCAGCAGAATATAGATAGATTGGAGAGTTGGGTGGGGAAATGGCAGATGGAGTTCAATCCAGGCAAATGCGAGGTGATGCATTTTGGAAGATCAATTCAAGAGTGAACTATATGGTAAATGGAAAAGCCCTGGGGAAAATTGATGCACAGAGAGATCTGGGTGTTCAGGTCCATTGTACCCTGAAGGTGGCAACGCAGATCGATAGAGTGGTCAAGAAGGCATACGGCATGCTTTCATTCATCGGACGGGGTATTGAGTACAAGAGTTGGCAGGTCATGTTACAGTTGTATAGGACTTTGGTTTGACCACATTTGGAATACTGCGTACAGTTCTGTTCACCACATTACCAAAAGGATGTGGATGCTTTGGAGAGGGTGCACAGGATGTTGCCTGGTATGGAGGGTGCTAGCTATGAGGAGGTTGAGTAGATTATGATTATTTACATTAGTAAGACGGAGGTTGAGGAGGGACCTGATTGAGGTCTACAAAATCATGAAAGGTATAGACAGGGTGGATAGCAAGAAGCTTTTTCCCCAGAGTGGGGGGACTCAATTACTAGGGGTCACGATTTCAAGGTGAGAGGGGAAAAGTTTAAGGGAGATATGCGTGGAAAGTTCTTTCCGCAGAGGGCGGTGGGTGCCTGGAATGCGTTGCCAGAGGAGGTGGTAGAGGCGGGCATGAAAGCGTCATTTAAGATGTATCTGGACAGATACATGAATGGGCAGGGAGCAGAGGGATACAGATCCTTGGAAAATAGACGACAGGTTTAGATAGAGGATCTGGATCGGCGCAGGCTTGGAGGGCCGAAGGGCCTGTTCCTGTGTTGTAATTTTCTTCGTTCTTTGTTCTTGAGAGTCAGTGTGTGTGTGGGACTGTACCCCAGTGAGAGTCAGTGTGTGTGTGGGACCCCGTACCCCAGTGAGAGTCAGTGTGTGTGTGTGGGACCCTGTACCCCAGTGAAAGTCAGTGTGTGTGTGGGACCCCGTACCCCAGTGAGAGTCAGTGTGTGTGGGACCCCGTACCCCAGTGAGAGTCAGTGTGTGTGTGGGACCCCGTACCCCAGTGCGAGTCAGTGTGTGTGTGGGACCTCGTACCCCAGTGAGAGTCAGTGTGCGTGTGGGACCCTGTACTCCAGTGAGAGTCAGTGTGTGTGTGGGACCCTGTACCCCAGTGAGAGTCAGTGTGTGTGTGTGGGACTGTACCCCAG
>NC_063347.1:1770797-1788145 GCF_021869965.1 Rhincodon typus
AGTGAGAGTCAGTGTGTGTGTGTGGGACTGTACCCCAGTGAGAGTCATTGGGGAAGAGGCAGGGCGGGAAGCAACAGGCTTAAAAATGTATAAAAATAAATGTTATGTTTTTCAACCCTTGAGCAGAATGGTGGCGATGTTAGAGGGGAATACACACAGTTGCTGATGTGTCCCTCATTGACACTGACACAGTCTCCCTTCCCCATTTGGTGCAGCTCAGTGTGTCTGGTTTAATGCCAAACCAATCGTGTCCTGCTCAGTTCTGGCGGAGGCGATCTCAGCTTGAGCCTGTCCCAGTTCCCGGCCTTTCTGTGCGGCGTACAGACACAGAGCGGGCTCCATCCTGCACTCCCTCTGTAAGTCCTTCTGAGAATCTTAATTCCGAATTTCTTCAAAGTTAGGGACCCCTCCCTGAGGCTTACTGTGTGAACCCGGGTCTTGTATTTTCAAACATACACAGACCCGGGAACTTCAATAAGGTAATTAGAATTTAGGGAGGCGGATAAATTTTTGATAAATTTTAAACTGCTTGTAATATTTAAAACCTTCAGGTTAGGAACTTGCAAATTTATGGAATGATTGTTAATGTTTGCAGCTTCACCTGGCGACAAAAGCACTTTTTTTTGCCTGTTTTGAACGTTGAAAGTCACAAATTACAAACTGTATTTGGTTGTAAAAAATAGTCCTGGAGTGGGGCTTTTAAACAGAATTGCCGGGCTCCATGTAGAATCAGATTTAAAACAGGCAGGTCTCTCGAAGCAGCATCCAAGAGATATGGAACTGTCCTGAGCACACTGAGTTTACTAACGATTCGAGGGACTTTGAGGGAATGTAAGGGAACCCGGAGCTTCACTGGAACAGAATTCTCAAACAGCAGCGGTAGGTTTAATGCTCAGAACCCAGTCTCTGGGGAAATGTGCCGAAGTGCGGGCTGTTCAAAACAGGAATTGTTGGAAAGTCATTTTCGGATCTCTGTCCGTGTCTAGTCCGGAAAATCTGTTGGTGTTTCGAGCTTGGGAACTCTGGCACTGACCTCTGACCATCAGTAAAAGGAGAGCTCTCACCAATCGACGCAAAAACATTGTAAAAGCGTAACCCTCCCTGTGAGAGTGAGAGAGATTGCCAGCCACAGAATGTTCCCCACTCAGGCTGAGGAGCGGCACGATCATCAGGCTCTTTCCTCTCTCACTCACACAGGGGGCTTGTCTGATGCTTATATCAGATTGGCTCCTGTTGTTACTGAACCTGACCCCACCAGGAGACTGTCCTTTCCACCCAACCTGGGAAAACACCCGCATATGGACGGTCTCCAGCCGTTCGTGGGATGTGGGCATCGCTGACGAGGCTAGCATTTATTGCCCATCCCTAACTGCCCCTTGAATGGTGTGGCTCTCCATTCAGAAGTCAGCTAAGAGTCAACCACATTGCTACGGGTCTGTAGGCACGCAGTTCCTTCCCTGAAAGACATTAGTGAACCAGCTGGGTTTTTTTTAACACCCCTGGTTAGCATAAGTCTAGCTTTATCTTCTAGAATTTTACTGAATTCACTTTGCACCATCTGCAATAATGGGACATCAATCATTGAACCCTGAGAATTAGTCTGGGTTACTAATCCAGCAACTTTACCAACACATCAATCCCTCATCACTCACCACATAAACGCAGTGGCTACAAGAGCAGGCCAGAGGCTGGGAATACTGCGGCGAGTAACTCCCCTCCTGACTCCCCAAAGCCAGTCCACCATCTACAAGGCACAAGTCAGGAGTGTGTTGGAATACTCCCCACTTGCCTGGATGGGGGCAGCTCCAACAACAGTCAAGAAACTTGACACCGTCCAGGACAAAGCAGCCGCTTGATTGGTACCACATCCACAAACATCCCACTCCCTCCACCACCAACGCTCAGTAGCAGCATTGTGTACCGTCTACAAGATGCACTGCCGAAATTCACCACATATCCTCGGACAGAATCTTCCAAACCCATGACCACTTCCATCTAGAAGGACAAAGGCAGCAGATACATGGGAACACCATCCCCTCCAAGTTCCTCTCCAAGTCACTCATCATCCTGACTTGGAAATATATCGCCGTTCCCTCAGTGTCGCTGGGCCAAAATCCTGGAACTCCCTCCAGTACAAAACTTCTTCTGTTCTGACCCTCTAACAGTGCGGCATTCCCTCAGCACTGACCCTCCAGCAGTGTGGCACTCCCTCAGTACTGACCCTCCAACAGTGCGGCACTCCCTCAGTATTGACCCTCCAACAGTGCGGCACTCCCTCAGCACTGACCCTCCAACAGTGCGGCACTCCCTCAGTACTGACCCTCCAACAGTGCCGCACTCCCTCAGCACTGACCCTCCGACAGTGTGGCACTCCCTCAGCACTGACCCTCTGACAGGGCAGCACTCCCTCAGTACCGACCCTCTGACAGTGCGGCACTCCCTCAGCACTGACCCTTCGACAGTGCAGTGCTCCCTCATTTGGCCTCTGGAATGGGACTTGAACCTGAAACCTTGAATTAGACATGATGGAACAAACAAAGTAGCTGGAAACTAGAGGACACTGGGGACACTGGAAGGCAATAGATATCTATCAGATGACCAGGATCATTGTGAGATAGTAAGAGCTGCCGATGCTGAAGTCAGAGCTAACACAGTGTGGAGCTGGAGGAACACAGTAGGCCAGGCAGCATCAGAGGAGCAGGAAAGCTGAAGTTTCGGGTTGGGAAATCCCATTTCTGAAGAAGGGTCCCGACCCAGGATCATTGTGTCCTGTTTTGTCTGGAATTTCCTCTGGGATATACTGACCAGATTCCAAAGTGGGATGGTCTTGGTCTTTCCAATACTAACATCATTGTGGAGAATGAAACATTGTCTTTTTGCCTCCCTCTAGGAATACCCAGTGTTTGGTTTCTCTCTGTCCCAGGAGCCCGGTACTCCGTGCTGATAGAGGATGAAGATTGCTGTGATTGGACAGAGTCTGTTTGGTCAAGAGGTGTACAAGGAACTCAAAAAGGCGGGTCACCAGATTGTTGGAATATTCACAATCCCCGATAAGGATGGTAAAGAGGATCCTCTTGGTAGGTACTGTCTAGCAATAGCTGCAATTTCTGTGTGGGTCTGTTCCCTCTGTGGTCTGTTCCCTCTGTGGGAATGGCCCCTCTGTTAGTTTGTTCCTTCTGTTGTTGTGTTCCCCCTGTGGGTGTGTTCTCCCTGTGGGTGTGTTCCCACTGTGGGTGTGTTCTCCCTGTGGGTGTGTCCCCCTGTGGGTGTGTTCCAGCTGTGGGTGTGTCCCCCTGTGGGTGTGTCCCTGCTGTGGGTGTGTCCCTGCTGTGGGTGTGTCCCCTCTGTGGGTGTGTCCCCCTGTGGGTGTGTTCCCTCTGTGGGTGTGTTCCAGCTGTGGGTGTGTCCCCCTGTGGGTGTGTCCCCATGTGGGTGTGTCCCTGCTGTGGGTGTGTCCCCCTGTGGGTGTGTTCCCTCTGTGGGTGTGTTCCAGCTGTGGAACGGCCCTTCTGTAGGTGTGGTCTCTCAGTGGGTATACCCCCTGATTTTGTACAGTAGACACTAAACTTAAAAAAATGGAAAGAACTGCAGATGCTGGAAATCAGAAACAAAAACAGAAATTGCTGGAAAATCTAAGCAGGTCTGGCAGCATCCGTGGAGAGAAAGGGTCCAGTAACCCTCCTTCAGAACTGAAGATTCTGCTTCTGAGCTCTGTCTGAGGGAGCTGCATCAGTATCCAGGACACTCGATGTGTAAATAAAGGGTGACTTGGTGATGAGATACTGGCCTCTGTGGAGTTATTTCAGCATAAATGAGGATTGATATTGCAGGTTTAGAACAGATGCTGGAGAACAGAGAAATTTCCAAACGGAAATGGGTGGATAGCAGCAGTCAGTCTGTTTGACAAAGAAAGGAGAAATCTCTAAGAAATTGTTGGAATTACTCGGATTGGAACTTGTCTATGTACAGACAAAATACAATATGTTGTCATTCTGTATATCTTGTTTGTTTTGTTGTTGTTTGACATGGATTTATATAAACTGTTAAAAAGAGATTCTGATATCAGCTAATAAAGTCTGAAGGGTTACTTGAGACCTAATGGAACAGGTTGTTAAGATATGAATGAAGAGTTTATTGGATGTGAGTTGCTTGTATAAATATGAGGAGCTAGTAATCATTGGGGGGTGAGCTTTATGAAGTGTGGCCAACTGAAATAAAGCTTTCGCTGAAAGTGTGGACTTGGATTCTGTTCAAAAACATTTATCTACGAGGGTTTAACAAGTTGTGAAAGTATGTTGTGAAGAGAATATGAGGAGACTATAAAAAGATACAGATAGGTTAGGTGAGTGGGCAAAGATCTTTCATTTGACAGGAGAAATAAAAACGAAGCGTGTTTTCTAAATAGCAAGAGCTCTGAGATGCAGAGGGATCTGGGTGTTGCAGTGCATGAGAAAACTAATTTACAGGTACAGCAAGTAATCAGGAAAGCTAATGGAATATTATGGTTTATTGTGAGGGAGATTGAATTGAAGAGTAGGAAGTTTATACTTCATTTATGCAGGACATGAGATACCGTGTACAGTTTTGGTCACCTTATCTGAAAAGATGAAGATGAATGTTTTGGAAACATTTTGGAAAATATTCATTAATCTAACACGTGGAATTAAAACAGAAAGTGCTGGAGAAACTCCACAGGATCTGGCATCATCGTTGGAGAGAGAAAAAGAGTTAATGTTCCGAGTCTGATATGAATCTTTTTCAGAATTTTGAAGATTGGTAGATCACAGAGGGTTCAGGGAGTAAGGTGAGAGCGAGGTTAGACAACATGGAATATTAAAGGGTATGGGGAGTGAGGGAAGGGTGAGATTAGACTGGGTGGGATATTAAAGGGAGTGGGCAGTGGGGAGGGAAAGTGGGATTAGACTAGGTGGGATATTAAAGGGAGCCGGGAGTGAGAGGGAAAGTGGAATTAGACTGAGTGAGATATTAAAGAGTGTGGAGAATGAGGGGAAGAGTGGGGTTAGACTGGGTGGGATATAAAAGGGAGCAGGGAGTGAGGGGAAGAGTGGGATTGGACTGGATGGGGTATTAAAGGGTTCAAGGAGTTAGGTCACCATTTATCTGGATGATGTGCTAATAACAGCGAGGACCAATAAGCAGCAGTTAGAGAACTTGGACATAGCCCTTAGATGTATCTCCCAGGTGGGCATATGCTTTAGAAGGGAAAGTGTATGTTCCAGGAAGTGACCTCCTTGGGCTACAGAGTCGACAAGACCGGGTTACACCTGTTGGAGGATAAAGTGAGGGTGACCAAAGGAGCCCTGGTTCCCCGTCTGTACCAGAGCTCAGGTCCTTCCTGGGGCTCGTGAATTATTACAGAAAGTTCATACACCAGCCTCCATCCTGGCACCTTTGCATCAACTCCTAAAACAGGGTCAGCCTTGGAAATGGTGGCATAGCCAAGCCTTAGCTTTTAGGTAAGTGAGGAAACAGCTATCATCCTCTCAGGGGTAGGAACACTATAATCCCATGTGAGATCTGGTATTAACATGAAACGCATCCCTGTATGGCATTGAGGTGGCATTAGCTCATAGTTGGTCCAATGGAGGGGAACACCCAAAAGCGTGTGCATCCAGGACTTTAGCTAATGCAGAGTGTAAATACACCCGGATGAGAAGAAAGGTTTGGTGGTAATATTTGGAGTCAGGAAGTTCCACCAATACCTTTACGAATATAAATTTGTAATAATAACGGACCGTAAGCCCCTGCTAGCTCTAGTTAAAGAGGACAAGGCAGTGCTGCCCATAGCTTCAGCCTGAATTCAGTGGTGGGCTCTAATACTAAGTTGTAGAATTACAAGTTGGAACACTGTACAGGAGGCCAAGTAGTGAATGTGGATGCATTGAGCTACCTCCCACTGGCAGATACACCCCTGATGATACCGCCACTGGAATAATCCATAAAAGTTTTAAATTTTCTGGGCACACTCCCAGTCACAGCTGACAATATCAGACTTTGGACACAGAAGGATCCGGTCCTGGGAAAACTGGAACAGCTGGTGGTGATGGGGGAAACCAAAGGGCCATCACAACCAGAATTGAAACCTTTTTGAACCCAGAGAGACCCAATCACGGTAGAGGACGGCATGTTATTATGGGGAGCAAAAGGGATTGTCCTGAGCAAAGGTCACTGCCAGATTCTGGCTGAACTCCACCTGGGTCATCCAGGGGTTTCCAAAGTGAAGATCTTGCAGATCACATGGAATACAAGGAGAGCTAGCCATTTGGATATAAAATTGGCTTGAAGGTAGGAGACAGAAGGTGGTGGTGGAGAGTTGTTTTTCAGACTGGAGGCCTGTGATTGGCAGGGTGTACCACAAGGATCGGTGCTGGGTCCACTGCTTTTTGTCATTTATATAAACAATTTTGATGTGAACATAGGAGGTATAGTTACTAAGTTTGCAGATGACACCTAAATTGGAGGTGTAGTAGACAGTGAAGAAGTTTACCTCAGAGTATGACAGGATCTTGATCAGATGGGCCAATGGGCTGAGGAGTGGCAAATGGAGTTTAATTTGATAAATGTGAGGTGCTGCATTTTGGAAAGACAAATCAGGGCAGGACTTATACACTTATTTGTAAGGTCCTGGGGAGTGTTGCTGAACAAAGACACCTTTGGGTGAAGGTACATAGTGCATGAAAATAGAGTCGCAGGAAGACAGGATGGTGAAGAAAGCGTTTGGTATACTTGCGTTTATTGGTCAGTGCATTGAGTATAGGAGTTGGAGGTCATGTTGCGTCTGTACAGGACATTGGCTAGGCCACTTTTGAAATACCGCGCTCAGTTCTGCTCTTTCTCCTATTGGAAAGATGTTGTGAAACTTGAAATGGTTCAGAAAAGATTTACAAGGATGTTGCTGGAGCTGGAAGCTTTGAGCTGTAGGAAGAGGCTGAATAGGTTGAAGCTATTTTCTCTGGAGCGTCGGAGTCTGAGAGGTGGCCTAATAGAGGCATGGATATGGTGAATAGCCAAGGTCTTTTTCCCAAGGTCAGGGAGTTAAAAACGAGAGGCCATAGGTTTAAAATGAGAGGGGCAAGATATAGAAGGGACCTTTTCACGCAGAGGGTAGACCGTGTATGGAATGAGCTGCCAGAGGAGCTGGAGGAAGCTGGTACAATTACAACATTTAAAAGGCATCTGGAAGGGTATATGAATAGGAAGGGTTTAGAGGGACGTGGGCCAAATGCTGGTGAATGGGACTAGGTTAACTTAGAATATCTTGACAGCATGGAAGAGTTGGACTGACAGGTCCATCTCTATGCTGTACATCTTTATGACTCTATAATTCTATGTTGATGAGAAGTTATGTCTGGTGGCCAGGATTGAATGCAGAGATAGCCGTGTTGGTGGGGCAGTGCCCAGAGTGCCAACAAGGATTAAAATTGCCGCCAGTAGGTCCCTCACACTTGTGGGAATGGCCAGGGTAAACCCTGGACTCGGGGTTACTCATTGACTATGCAGGTCATTTCATAGACTCCATGTTCTTAGTACTGATGATGCACACTCAAAACGGCTGGAGGTACATAGAGTTAATTCGTCAAATACAGGGACGATGATAAAAAAAAATGTGTATATCTTTTGCAATACACAGAGTCCCAGAAGTGTTGGTGACAGATAACAGGCCATCGTTTACCAGCAGCAAGTTTGAGTATTTCCCAAAGTCGAATGGGATTTGACACATAAGGACAGCTCCGTTCCATCCATCATCCAATGGTCTGGCAGAAAGAGCAGGCCACACTTTGAAGGCAGCCTTAAAGAAACAGCCTACAGCTTCACTTGATACCAAACTGTCCCAGTTCCTGTTTGATTATGGGACTACCCCTCATGTAACTACAGGGATGGGTCCAGCAGAGTTACTAATGGGGAGAAGACTCTGCACCAGGTTAAACCTGATCTTCCCAGACCTGGGGGGGTGGTAGTGGAGAGGGTAAAACAGCCTCAGGAACCCCAATGCCGGGCACAAGATGGTGCTAAGGGAGAGAGATGGTTTGCTTTAGGGGATGAGGTTTGGTGTAGGAACTGCGGGAATGGCCCTGCATGGGTAAGAGGCATGGTCAACGTGAGGTCAGGTCCAGTGAGGTATAAAGTTTGGGTAGGTGAGATGGTCCTGAACAAGCACATGGACATATGAAGGCAGCAAACTTGCAAATAGTGTGGGAGCAAAACATTCCCGTCTCCTCAACAGCCTTTCTGACTGTTCCAGACCCTGTAGGTTCTCCCTCTCTGTCAAGCGTTGAAGATACCTTGGAGCCTGAGATGGACACAGCGGATGTCACTGTCTTGAAGCCTTTGCCACCTGAAGAGGAGAGTGAATTTATTCCGAGACGCTCCGGGTACAAGAGGCGTGTTACTGTGCGTTACATGCTGCCCATATTAGGGGCAGAGTTGGAGGAACCTGACCCAGTGCTAAAACACCCAGAAGGAGATACAACTTGTGTCCTCGGGTACAGAGGGGGAGGGATGTAGTGATTATAATGAGGTCAACCAGGTGGACCTCATAGAATCTGAACAAAAACAAAGTTGCTGGAAAAGCTCAGAATGCTGAGGAAGGGTCACTGGACCTGAAACGTTAACTCTGATTTTTTCTTCACAGATGCTGCCAGACCTGCTGAGCTTTTCCAGCAACTTCTGTTTTTGTTCCTGATTTACAGCATCCACAATTCTTTCAGTTTTTATTCCCATAGAGTCTGGGTTCCCTGATTGAGGCTGTTAATCTGGTACAATCAGGGAGCCCTGGCTGACAAATATAAACAGGAGTGTCAGAAGTTCTGTTCACTCTGGGAGCTGGCTCTGAGGGAGCTGGATCAATGCCAAGGACCCTCCATGTGTAAATAAAGGGGGACTTGGTGGCAGGATACCGGCATCTGTGGAAGGGTATATGAATAGGAAGGGTTTAGAGGGATGTGGGCCAAATGCTGGTGAATGGGACTAGGTTAATTTAGAATATCTTGACAGCATGGAAGAGTTGGACTGACAGGTCCATCTCTATGCTGTACATCTTTATGACTCTATAATTCTATGTTGATGAGAAGTTATGTCCGGTGGCCAGGATTGAATGCAGAGATAGCCGTGTTGGTGGGGCAGTGCCCAGAGTGCCAACAAGGATTAAAATTGCCGCCAGTAGGTCCCTCTGCAGTGCCTTCTCAAAGGCAAGTAGGATCGTGGTAGTAACTGCTGGCCTTACTTTAACAATCTCTGTGACATTTTCTCCATCAGCTGCAGAAGGTACGAAGGATGGCACAGCCGTGTTTAAGTACACACGCTGGCGAGTGAAAGGGAAGGCGATTCCAGAGGTGGTGAGTGAGTATTCGAGTCTCGGAGCAGAGCTGAACGTGTTACCTTTCTGCTCCCAGTTCATCCCGATGGAAGTGATTGACTTTCCGAAGCATGGCTCCATCATTTACCACCCGTCCCTGCTGCCCAAGCACAGGGGAGCCTCGTCTATCAACTGGTAAGAGGACCCCAATAAATTCAATTTACACCAAACCTTACGTTCAGTACAATCATGGCTGATCTACAACTTATCTACATCAGCTACTAACAGAACCATTAGTAGCAGTTCATTACCCGAGACTTTCGTTTAACCGCTCCTTTGTCTGTCCAACTGTTTGTCTCTGTTTGGGCTCTACCTTCATCTATCATTCCCCGTTCCCACTTTCTCCTCATACCCTTTGATCTCTTTAAAACTATATGTGCCTCCTTCTTGAAGACACGTAATATTTTGGCCCTAACCACTTCTTGTGAAGTGATTTCTGCAGGCTCAGCTGTCATTAGGTGAAGACATTTCTCCTCAGCTCAGTGCTAAATGGCCTGGCCTGTATCTTTAAAGAGTTGGATGATCAGTCATGATCACATCGAATGTAATCATGTAGTGTTAGTGGGGGATTTCAACTTCTCCAACATTAACTGGGCTAGTCGCAGTGTGAAAGGTTTTAAGAGGAAGCAGAATTCTTAAAATGCAACCAGGACAGCTTTTTAGGCCAGTTCCTAGAAGGCAGTACAAGGGAGGGCAGTCCTGGACTGAATTCTGGGCACTGAAGTTGGGCAAATGGTTTAAGTATCAATGAGGGAACATTTTGCTGACAGCAAGCATAACTCTATTAGATTCAAGATTGTTGAGGAAAAGGGCAAGGATGGGCCTGAAATCAAATTTCTAAGCTGGGTGAAGCATTGGCCAGAGTGGACTGCAACAGATACTTTTAGGCAAATCTGTGTCAGAGCAGTGACATGCATTCAAGGAGGTAACAGGGAGAATATAGGGCCTACATGTTCATAAAAGACCAACAAATCCAGTGAACCCTGAATATCGAGGTACATGCAGGATTGAAGAGAGAAATAAAAGGAGGCTGATGGCAGAAAGCGAGGGCAGAAGGCCTATAGAAGTACAAAATATGCAAAAGGAAACTTATAAAGGAAATTAGGAGAGCAAATAGGAGAGTGAAAGGATAATGACAAAAAGAATAAAGGAATATCCCAAGTTGTTTTAAGTAGATTAAGGTTAAAAGGATAACAAGGGAAAGAGTAGGACCCGTTCAGGGGAACAGTGAGTCGGAATATGTAGGTAGTGTTCTAAATAAATATTTTGTGTCAATGTTCACTAGTGAGAGGAACGATGTAGTATAGAAATCAGGGGAAAGGACTATGGGATGTTTAAAGAAATTAGTAAAGACAGAGAGGAGGTTCTGATTGGTTTGGCAGCTCTAAAAGTAGAGAAATCTCCAGGGCCAGATGAAATATATCCTGGGTTGCTGAGTGAGGAAAGGGAGGAATTAGCAGGGATGCTAGCATATATTTTCAGTTCCTTTCTGGTCTGGTGTCAAAGGACGGGAGGCAGTCAGCGTAGTACCGTTATTCAAGAAGGGAGCAAGGGATAAACCAGGAAACTACAGGCCAGTCACCCTACCCTCAGTAGTGGGAAAATTATTGCAAGCAATTCTGAAGGATAGAATTATTCTGCATTTGGAGAGGTAGGGATTAATCAAAAAGAGTCAGAGTGGTTTTGTTAAAGAGAGGTCATGTCTGACCAACTTGATTGAATTTTTTGAAGAGGTAACTTGGTGTGTGGCTAAGGGCAATGTATCTGATGTAGTCTCCTTGGACATCAGCAAGGCTTTTGGTAAGGACCCACATGGGAGACTGACAGCAAAGGTAGGAGTCCATGGGATTGAAGAATATTTGGTTAATTGGACCCAGAATTGACTGGATGGCAGGAAGCAGGGGGTGATGGTTCTGAGCTGTTTATCTGACTAGGATAGTGTGACCAGTGGAGTTCTGCAGGGATTAATGTAAGGCCCTTGCTGTTTGTGATTTGTATAAATGATTTAGACATGAATTTAGGAGCATTGATCACTAAGTTTGAAGATGTTATGAAAATTGATGGGTTGGTTAGTGGTGAGGAGGGTGGCCTTAGATTACAGGAGGATATGGGCATGCTGGTCAGATAGACGGTAACAAGTGGAATTCAGTCCGGGATAAATGTGAGGTGATTAACCTGGACAGGACAAACAAGACAAGGGAATACATGATGAACAGTAGGATCCTGGGATCAGAGGGATCTTAATATGCATGTCCACTAGTCCCTTAAGGTATCAGGACAGATAGATAAAGTATTTAAGAAGGCATACTTGCCTTTATTAGCCAAGGTAGAGAGTTTAACAGCTGGGAGATTATGCTGGAGCTGTATAAAACTTTGGTTAGGCCACAGCTGTAGTATTGTGTGCAGTTCTGGAATCCACATTATTGGAGGGAGGTGATTGCAATGGAGAGGGTGCAGAGCAGATTTCTTTTATTCATCCACTTGTGAAATGTGGGCATCATTTGCTGGTCCATCATTTATTGCCTGTCCCTACTTACCCCTTAAGAAGGTGATGCCTTCTTGAATCGCTGCAGTCCATGTGCTGTGGGTTGACCCGCAATGTCCCTTAGGGAGGAAATTCCAGGATTTTGACCCAGCGACAGTGAAGTAATAACGATATATTTCCAAGTCAGGATGGTGAGTGGCTTGGAGGGCAACCTGCAGGAAGTAACGTTCCCATGTACCTGCTGCCCTTGTCCTTCTAGATGGAAGTAGTCGTGGGTTTAGAATGTACTGTTCGAGGATCTTTGGTGAATTTCTGCTGTGCATCTTGTAGATAGTACACACTGCTGCTACTGAGCGTCGGTGGTGGAGGGAGTGGGATGTTTGTGGATGTGGTGCCAATCAAGCGGCTGCTTTGTCCTGGATGGTGTCAAGCTTCTTGAGTGTTGTTGGGACTGTACCCATCCAGGCAAGTGGGGAGTATTCCATCACACACCTGACTTGTGCCTTGTAGATGGTGGACAGGCTTTGAGGGGTCAGGAGGTCAGTTACTCACCGCGGTATTCCTAGCCTCTGAATGCCTGCCCTATTCCCCACCCCATTCCCCCCACCCAACACCCGGCCTTAGCCATTGTGTTTATGTGGCGAGTTCAGTTGAGTTTCAGGTCAGTCCCCAGGATATTGATAGTGGGGATTTAGTAGGCAACACCATTGAAAGTCGAGGTGGTTAGATTGTATCTTATTGGAGATGGTCATTGCCTGACCTTTGTGCTGTGCAAATGTAACTTTCAACTTGTCAGCTCAAACCTAGTTATTGGCCAGATCTTGGTACATTTGGTCTGCTTCAGTATCTGGGGAGTTGCTAATACTGCTGAACATTCAGCGAGCATCCCGCTTCTGACCTTATGATGGAGTGTGGTGGGAGTCTGAATCACTGCCTGAAAGGCTGGTACAGGCAGAAACCCTCTTAACATTTAAGAAGTATTTAAATGAACACGAGCAATGCCGAGATATAAAAGGCTGTGGTCAAGTACTGGAAATTGGGATTAGAAGAATTAGGTGGATGTTTTTAATAACTGACGTGGATACGATGGGCTGAAGGACCTTTATAAGTGCTGCAGACCTCTACGTTCCTATACCCCTTATGGTAGAGTAGATTTGAAGGGCCAAATGGCCTCCTCATGCTCCTTTTTCCTGTGTTTCTATTTGGAGCTGCGATAAAGAACATTAATTATACACCAGGCCTGGAGTCACAGGTTTGAGTTGTAATGTTTGGATTCACATAGAGTTTAGAAAGAGTAGAGCCCATATCCACTGGAAAAAACTAAAGATCCAGAGACACCAATAATCAGAGGACCCAGAGTCAGACTCTTGTTTCCTCTCACAACTTACCTCTGTGACCTGTTTTTGTATCTTCACCAAATTTCATGATTGGAAATTGTGCTCCCTTCACAAATAGAAAGTCAATAGTCACACAACACCAGCTTATAATCCAACAGGTTTATTTGACATCACAAGCTTTCAGAGCCTTGCTCCTTCATTGGGTGAAGTCAGAAGCTTGTGATGTCAAATAAACCTGTTGGATTATAACCAGGTGTCGTGTGATTTCTGACCTTGTCCACCCCAGTCCAACACTGGCACCTCTGCTTCATCACAAATAGAAGAGTCACATTCGTTATTTTTCAATCTGATGGGAACTTTCCTGGGAATTTTGAAAAATTAATACCAATGCATCTACAATCTCAGCAGCCATTTCTATTAAAGCCTTAGGGTGAAGTCCTTCAGGACCCAGCCACTCATCAGATTTTAGTTTTATTAAATTTTTCAGCATCATTTCCTTGGTGGTTGTTATTGTTTTAAGTTCCTCCCTCCTCTAATTCACACTTATTTCCAAAAAGTTATTTATATTCTCTATTGTGAAGAGAGACAAAAAATGTCTGTTCAATTGATCTACCTTACCCTAATTTCAATGATTAAATCCCCAGAATCACACTCTAGATGAACAACACTCCCTTTATTTACACATCTTTTTTAAATACCTATAAAACTCTTGCTATCTGTTTTTAAATTTCTACCCAGCTTTCCCTGAAACTCTAATAATGCCCTCATTATTAATTGTTTAGTCACACTTTGCTGTGCTTAATATTCTGTCTGGCCTTTTGACCTGCCACTCATCTTTGTGTACTTTATGAACATTTTCTTTCAGTTTTACACTATGTTTAACTCTCTTAGTTAGGCTCAGCTGGTACATCCTTCCTTTAGCCACCATCTTTCTCATTGGAATAAATATTTCCAGAGTATTCTGAAATATCTCTAAATGCCTAGCATTGTATCGCTTTAATCTAGTTTTCCAGTTTACTTTAGCCAACTTCATGCTGTGTTTAAGTTTAAAACAGTAGTCTTAGATCCATTCATCTCTCCCTCAAGTTTACATTCACGTAGGCAGGTTTTTCACAGGGAATAGCAATCAGGAGTGAGGGCTCTCCTGGATTTGCCTGTCCAGTTCCATGGGAACCTCAGCTGTAGTATTCCCACAGTCATCGTGGCTTTCCCCAGCCATCTCAACATTGGGCACATTGGGCTGCAGACTTACCCAATCAAGTTTGTTTTATTATTCATTTGTGGGATGTGGGTGTCATTGGCTGAGCCAGCATTTCTTGCCCATCCCTAGTTGCCCTTGAGAAGGTGGGGGTGAGCTGTCTTCTTGAACCGCTTCAGTCCTCCTGCTGTAGGTTGACCCACAATGCCCTCAGGGAGGGAATTCCAGGATTTTGACCCAGTGACAGTGAAGGAACGGCGATATATTTCCAAGTCAGGATGGTGAGTGGCTTGGAGGGGAACTTGCAGGGGGCTGGTGTTCCCGTGTATCTGCTGCCTTTGTCCTTTTAGATGGAAGTGGTCGTGGGTTTGGAAGGTGCTGCCTGAGGATCTTTGGTGAATTTCTGCAGTGCATCTTGTAGATAGTACACACTGCTGCTACTGAGCGTCGGTGGTGGAGGGACTGGGATGTTTGTGGATGTGGTGCCAATCAAGCGGCTGCTTTGTCCTGGATGGTGTCAAGCTCCTTGAGTGTTGTTGGGGCTGCACCCATCCAGGCAAGTGGGGAGTATTCCATCACACTCCTGACTTGTGCCTTGTAGATGGTGGACAGGCTTTGGGGAGTCAGGAGGGGAGTTACTCGCCGCAGTATTCCCAGCTTCTGATCTGCTCTTGTAGCTACTGTGTTTATGTGGTGAGTCCAGTTGAGTTTCTGGTCAATGGTAATCCCCAGGATGTTGATAGTGGGCGATTCAGTGATGGTAACACCATTGAATATCAAGGGGTGGTGGTTAGATTGTCTCTTATTGGTGATGGTCATAGCCTGGCATTTGTGTGGCGTGAATGTCACTTGCCACTTGTCAGCCCAAGCCTGGATATTGTCCAGATCTTGTTGTATTTGAACATGGACTGCTTCAGTATCTGAGGAGTCACGAATGGAGCTGAACATTGTGCAATCATCGGCGAACATCCCCCCTTCTAACCTTATGATGGAGGGAAGGTCATTGATGAAGCAGCTGAAGGTGGTTGGGCCTAGATGGCTTAATAAGCAACAAAAACAGAAATTGCTGGAGAAACACAGCAGGTTTGGCAGCATCTGTGGAGAGAAAACAGAGTTAACGTTTTGAGTCCAGTGACCCTTTTCCCAGCATCTGTCGCTCTTTGTTTTATTTTAGGGTTTATAAGCAATGTCTGATTTATTTGTTTCTCTCCCCAGGACTCTGATCCATGGAGACAAGAAAGGAGGGTTCAGTATTTTCTGGGCAGATGATGGCTTGGATACAGGTCCCATTCTCATGCAGAAAGAATGTGAAGTGTTTCCTGATGATACCATTAGCACCCTGTACAACCGATTTCTCTTCCCTGAAGGAATTAAAGGCATGGTATGGCTCATTTGAAACATTGCTTCACCCAATGTTCAGTCAATGTCTTCCAAATTTTAACTGAGACTGACGGAGAAATAATAAGATTGAGAAAGCAGTGGAGCCAGATAGATATGAGAAACTGAGATAGTCTGTAATGTAGGAATAACAGCAGGAAATGTGCACACAGCAAGATCCCACAAACAGTAAGGTGATAATGGGAAGCCAATCTGTTTCAGTGATGTTGACTGAAGAGTCAGTCTTGGCTTTCTCTTGGACTTTTCACAGGTGTGACTTCAGCTTTACATTTTATTTGAAAGGTGACATTTTCAAAGTATTAATTAACAATCCTGCTGTGTGAGGTCCATTGGTCGTAAAGTGATAGAATTGTCCATTAAGATGGAAAGCAAAGAAATTGAATCCGAAACTAGCATCCCGATGCAATTAAAAGGAAAGTTGAGAGTTTGAAGTGTGAGTTGTCAATAAGGGTGTAAAATAGATAAGGGAGAACCAAAACAGAAGTTGCTGGAAAAACTCAGCAGGGCTGGCAGCACCTTTGAAGAAAAAATCAGAGTTAACGTTTCGGGTCCAGTGACTCTTCCTCAGAACTGATTTCCAGCATCCGCGGTTCTTTCGGTTTTACAATGGCTATGGTATTTCGGTTTTACAATGGCTATGGTATTTAGGTTTTACAATGGCTATGGTATTTAGGTTTTACAATGGCTATGGTATTTAGGTTTTACAATGGCTATGGTATTTCGGTTTTACAATGGATATGGTATTTCGGTTTTACAATGGCTATGGTATTTCGGTTTTACAATGGATATGGTATTTTGGTTTCAAGAAGATTTTTGATAAGGTCCCATGTGAGAGCTTGTGCCCAGAATTGATGCACATAGGATTAGGGACAATTTACTGGCATGGGTTGAGATTTGGTTAACAGACAGAAAACAGAGATTGGGAATAAATGGATATTTTTCAAGGTTGCAGGCAGTGACTACAGGTATACCACAAGGGTAAAGTTTTAAATAAATACTTCTTATCTGTATTCACAGACAAGAAAGACATTGTGGCCAGGGATATGAGTTGGGAGGGCGAGGTTCTTGAATACATTAAGATTAATGAGGAGGCGGGATTAGATATTTTAGCAGGCCTTACAGGTACATGAATCCCCATGGCCTGATGAGATGTATCCCAGGCTGCTATGGGAGGTAGGGAGGAGATTGCTGGAGCCTTAGTGGAGATATTTAATACCACTCTGGTCACAGGTGAAGTGCCAGATGACTGGAGAATAGCTAATATGGTTCCTTTGTTCAAGAAAGGCAGCAGGGATAGGCCATGTCATTACAGACCAGTTATTCTGATATCAGTGATAGGAAACATTTTGGAAAAATTTCAGAGAGACAGCATTAATCAACATTTGGAAAGGCAAGGATTGAGCAGGGATAATTACCATGGATTTTTTAGAGAGAGATCTGTCTGACTAATTTATTTGAACTTTCTGAAAAAGTAACTAAATATATTGGATGAGGGTAGTGCAATTGATGTGGTTTATATGGAGTTCAGTAAGGCCTTTGGTAAGTTCCCCCATG
>NC_063347.1:1813145-1818993 GCF_021869965.1 Rhincodon typus
GCCCGAAACGTCAGCCTTCCTGCTCCTCTGATGCTGCTTGGCCTGCTGTGTTCATCCAGCTCTACACCTTGTTATCTCAGATTCTCCAGCATCTGCAGTTCCTACTATCTCTAATAATCTGCCTTCCTGTTTTTGCTCCCAAAGTGGAGAAAGTCATATTTATTCACATTAAACTGCATCTGCCATACATTTATCCACTCACTCAGCCTGTCCAAATCACACTGAAGCATCTCTGCATCCTCCTTATAGCTCATCCTCCCACCCAACTTTGTGTCTTCTGTAAACTTGGAGATATTACAGTCAGTTTCCTTATCTGACTGATTAATGTTTTTGTGAATAGCTAGGGTCCTAGCACTAATCGCTATAGTATCCCCCTAGTCATTCATTACTTTTCTTTCTGTCTGGTCTGCTAATCAAGTTTGTATCTATCTCAATATACTACCCCCAGTCCCATGCACTTTAATTTTACACATTAATCTCTAACATGGGACTTTTGTTGAAAGTCTTCTGAAAGCCCAAATAAACCACATCCATGGGCTTTCCCTCATCAATGCTGCTAGTTATATCCTTGAAGAATTCCAGTTGATTTGTCAAGCATGATTTCCCTTTTGTAAAGCCAGGCTCAGTGTATCCGATCCTGCCACTGTTTTGTGACTCATGTGCCCTTTGGAAACCTCTGAGTAACTGGAGGTCTCCCACTGAGACTATGAGCCTTTGTCCTCCGTATATCTGAGGTAGTTCCGCATCTGCAGACTGATCATCTTTATCTTCTCTTGTTTATCAAGCAGTGCGTCCTGTGTTTTGGGGAATTGAGCCTTATTGTATCATTCGCACTTGCCTTACAAACGTGAGCTTTGCTGGAGATGGTAACCCCATGGCTTTGACTGGATTTTACGGGTTCATTTGGGAAAGTGGAAAAAGCTGCTAATGATTTCACTTTGTCCTCAGTGTGTTCCATTCACAGTGTGAAGCCTGTTCATCCTCTCGCTCTGAACTTGGTGTAGCAGCCTATGTTCACACCGGTCTCTGGCGTAGTCCTTGCTGTTGTGACTGGCCTGCTGCACCTGTCCTCTGCTCGGTTATTCTCTGTTGGAGCCTCTGGCTGTCTCAGTGGAGTCAGGGTCCTTACAGAGGTGGGTCCACTGTCATTCTGTGCTGTCATGCCATGCCCAGATCTTGATATGCATGACTGCTTCATGGTGGGTACAATGTGCCACTGCTTTTTGTGCCGTGGTTATGGTACAAATACTGTTTGCTGCCCACAGTGTTTGCAGGTGCTACTATGCAGCTACATTGGCTTCATATTTGCTTCAAATCAATGCTGTGGGCTTCTTTTTTTTCACCAAAAGTACTGGAATGCATCAATGGATGTTGAATCAATCACCAACTCCATTTTCCACACTAAGAATCCCAGTCTCTGAAAAATCACACTTATTGCCTTGTTACAGCATCTACTGAGAAAGTGGCCGTGTGATTCATGTGACCTCTAGAACATCAATACTAAGCAACAAATTTAGTATGTACTCTCACCTGAAGCTGATCTTCAAGTAGTTTTCATATCTTTGCAGGACCTTTCTGGTCCCCTTCAGATAAGTCAGAAATATTGATTCACTGCAGCTCTTCTTTCCCAATTTATATCAATACTTGACCAGTTTGTTTATCCTTATCTGTTACTATTTAATCTATGAAGCATTGATGCTGTCTTTATTTAGAGTTTAACCTCAGCCAGGACATCAATAACCTTCCAGTCCATGCTTGGGGATTTGGTATCTGTACTTCTGTTCTTCCTTGTCTTTTCCAGATGCTATTGATATGGAGAGATTTTCCATCATCATATCACAATGGGGACACTTTGTGTGTACCTTCAGCAATGTTTCTGCTCTGCAGCCTGCTTTTAGCTTTGTATTGACTCTTGATATTTTACGTTACACAGTCCCTGTTTACCTTCAGGGCTGTATTTAATAGAAATTTTCTACTGTTTGTTCTATATCCTGTTTTAAATCTTAGCAGGTCTGGCAGCATCTGTGAAGTTAAAAACAGAGTTAATGTTTCGGGTCCGGTGACCCTCCCTCAGAACTGGACCCTTCCTCCAGTTCTGAGGAAGGGTCACTGGACCCGAAACGTTAACTCTGTTTTTTCCTTCACAGATGCTGCCAGACCTGCTGAGCTTTTCTAGCAACTTTGTTTTTGTTCCTGATTTACAGCATCCGCAGTTCTTTTGGTTTTTATTCTGTTTTAAATCTTGTTCTGTTCACCCCACATGGTTCCCAATTGCAACTCGCCTGTCTTTCTCTGTTTGAAGTGCATTTTTGCTCTGTTCCATTTGGGGTTGAGTTCCAAAAATCCTTTCATTTTTATGTAATGCTGTCTCAAATCTGGGAAAAATGTTGTGCTTTCTTCACTTTTCCGTACTTTTTTTTAAGTTTTTGTTCAGTGGGAACTTTTGACTTTGGAATGCTTCTGAATCTTCTTGGCCATTTCTCCCCACAGTGTTCAAACTGTAGCACCAATGTCTTTGCTCTGTGTATTTTTTAAAAAATTAATAATCACTGCTGCCACCTTGTCATGATTCCTTCTGCTATCTAAATGCAACACCAGTGAGCTATGTAGATTCCGCTAACTTGACTCTCTCTAGTGGGTTTATTTATAGCTAAACTAATGCACACACTACATAGCAATCTCTAGACACACATCCTTGTCTGCAATGCAAAGAGACCAGAGCCTCTGGTTTTGTGATGACATCTTGGCCCTTGGCTTATTGGCATACTGATCTTTTAAAGCAATATTTGATTTATTGTAATCATGTGTACCTAAGTACAGTGAAAAACTTTGTTTGAGAGCAGTACAGGCAAATCATGGCCAACAATGACATACAGATCATAGGGAGCTTAGACAGAATGAGGCGTACAAAGTTACAACTGCGCAGGAGGTGAACCAAGCAGAATCAACATTAGATTTGAAGTTAGAGAGGTCTATTTGTCAGTCTAATAACAGCAGGGAAGAAGCTGTTCTCGAATCTGTTGGTGCGTGTATTCAAGCTTCTGTATCATTGCCCTTAAAGTGATATGACATGGTACACTGAATAGACTTGTTCTTTGCTCTCGCCGTTCTAAATAATTTTATAAATGATAGATTATGAAGTCACATGTGCAAATTCATCAGTGAATCAAAGATTGGAGGAATGGTGCTTTATAAATAATAAAAAGTTAAAAACAGTGGAGATCTGAAGAGACATTGTATCACAATACAGGGATCATTAAAGAACGCCACCAAAAATCAATCCCAAGCGTGAATAAAATACTGACTGTTACATCGAGACATCTGAAATACAAAGTGGTCAAAGTCAGGCTCCAGTCACACACAACCCTGGTTAGACCTGGAGTCACTAGCGGCAGGTCTGGGCACCACACATTAGGGAGGGCCCGTTGCCTTAGAAGGTGTGTAGTGTTTCTGAAATGATTAAAATCTAACAAAGAACTGCAGATGCTGGAGACCTGAAACAAAAAACAGAAATTGCTTTAGAAGCTCACCAGGTCTGGCAGCATCTGTGGAGAGAGAAAAACAGAGTTAATGCTTTGAGTCCAGAGACCCTTTTTCAGAATGGATAGTAGCTAGGAACAGGTGGTATATGTCTCTTCCAGGTATGTGCACCTTGAAGAGGTTCTACTCCACTCTGACAGGATTTCTGTTCTAATCTTTCTTCTTGTTCACTGCCATTAGTTTTAATGTCACTATATACCTCCTTTTAGCTGCTTTCAGTTCTGTTTTTACCAAAATGTTTCCTTGATTCCTCTTCAGTTCTGAAGAAGGGTCAGAATATTAACTCTGTTTCTCTCTCCCACAGGCACTGCCAGATCTACTGTGATCCTCCAGCATTTTCTGTTCTTGTTTGTTTCTGATACCTGGACTTGAAGAGTTAAATTAAAAGGAGAGATTGCATAGAACATAGAACATAGAACAGTACAGCACAGTACAGGCCCTTCGGCCCACGATGTTGTGCCGAACTTTTACCCTAATCCTAAGGTCTATCTAACCTCCACCCCTACCTTATACTATCATCCATATGCCAATCTAATAGCCACTTAAATGCCCCTAATGAGGCCGACTCCACTACCCTCTCCGGCAACGCATTCCACGCCCCTACCACTCTCTGAGTAAAGAACCTATCTCTGACGTCTCCCCTCTATCTACCTCCACTCACTTTAAAACTATGCCCCCTCGTAATAGCTACCTCCACCCTAGGAAAAAGTCTCTGGCTGTCCACTCTATGTATACCTCTGATCATTTTGTACACCTCTATCAAGTCAATGAACCAGTAGTATTTCCTGGAATTTAAAGGGTTAAGAGAGTGATTTAATAAAAGTTTGAATGATATCAAGGAGAACTGATAGAATAGACAAGCTGCTGGCTAGACCAGAAGAGCAGGGTAGAGCCTAAAAATTACCACTAGACTGTACCGGAGTTTCGTTAGGAACCACAAAGAATAAGAGACATTGGGGAAAATCTTCCACAAACGACAACTGGAACTAGAGCACGTGTTAGTTTTCAATCTGAATTTGAACGACATTTGCTATCCACAGCCACAAGGGGGTATGGAGCAAAAATAGGTGTTTGGGAATGTCACAAAAGAACCAACATCTCATTGAATGGTGGATATATTCAAAGGGATGAATGGCATCTTTACTGTCCTGAGGATGTGTAGCAAAAACGAGATCATGTTTTTCCTCTTCTATTTCAGAAGCTGACCTTTTTTGGTTCGACATTGATCAGTAACTGTCCTCCCCAGGGTCAGACGCTGGACATTCCTGGAGCTCATGCCCCTGCCATTGTCAGCAGGAATGGCCTGGTCGTCTTTGGGAATGATGGGAAAATGGTAATAATACTGTTCTTCAAACTCTGGATTCTGCATCATTGGAAAGCTTTCTGCAAAGTTTTCTGATTGTAACAGGCAGAGGAATAAATATGACCCAGTTCTGGTGTAATCTAATTGTTGCAGTAATCAGATGTACTTGTGAGTAATTGAGTGTAATTGGAGGAATTGAGTATCGTTATGAGTAATGGAGTGTAATAGTAACTAAGGGTGATTGTGAATACTTGAATGTGATTGTGAGTACTCGAGAGTGATTGAGTAATCAAGTGTGATTGTGAGTAATCGAGAGTGATGGCGAGTACTCAAGAGTGAGTGGGAGTATTCGAGTGTGTTTGTGAGTAATCGAGTGTGGTTGTGAATAATCAAGAGTGACGATGAGTAATTGAGTCACTGTGAGTAATTGAGAGTGACAGTGAGTAATCGAGTCACTGTGAGTAATTGAGAGTGACAGTGAGTAATCGAGTCACTGTGAGTAATTGAGAGTGACAGTGAGTAATCAAGTCACTGTGAGTAATTGAGAGTGACAGTGAGTAATGGAGAGTGACGGTGATGGATGATGGGATGCTGTTCCATTGCACAATGACCTTTACTCCCAGAACCTTCTTGGGGTGATGTTTCTCTGAAATATTTGGTTTCTTTGCAGCTTTTGGTGAAGAGTCTGCAGTTTGAAGACGGTAAAATGATCCCAGCCTCCAAATACTTTTCCTCTTCAGAAAGTTCATCCTTAGAGCTGACTGAGGAGGAGGAACAAATCAAGGAGCAACTCCGAGTAAGTGCTGAAGAAATGTTATGATCAGTCAGATATTGACCAAAGGGAATTCAGGGGAAAAGAATCACCCGAGGAACAGGGAGAGTGTGGGACTCTGTCCCGCAGGGAGCGGGGAGAGTGTGGGACTCCGTCCCGCAGGGAGCGGGGAGAGTGTGGGACTCCGTCCCGCAGGGAGCGGGGAGAGTGTGGGACTCCGTCCCGCAGGGAGC
>NC_063347.1:1819003-1825823 GCF_021869965.1 Rhincodon typus
GTCCCGCAGGGAGCGGGGAGAGTGTGGGACTCCGTCCCGCAGGGAGCAGGGAGAGTGGGACTCTGTCCCGCAGGGAGCGGGGAGAGTGTGGGACTTGCTCCCGCGGGGGACTGGGCCAGAGGATTGATATCAATGTATTTATGGGGAATCTGGATAAACTCATGGGAGAGACAGGAAGAGAAGAGTAGTCTGATGGGCCAAATAGAGGAATCAGAGGAGGATGATTGGAAACACGAGCAAGAGTGGGACTATCTGGTCCTCCAGTATCCCATCACCTCAGCCTGACTCTTTCCCCAGCCACAACTCCAGCCCCATCTGCATTTGAATTCTGATTTTGAATGCACGTGTCCTGGCATATTCACAGTTCAGACTGATGGGTTACGGTTTCTGTTCTCTCTGGCTGTGAGGAGGCCTATGACAAAAGTTTAAGTGTTCTCAGCTTAAATCATCCTGGCTGTGGGTCCACAGTTAAACAGCTGGGCTGATTCAGGATGATTTCAGTTAATTCACTGATAATTTTAAAATGAAAGAATTGAGAAAGCGTCACCCTGAAGTAGGACAAGTTATTCTGAAGTTGGGACAGAGTTACATGGCTCACACACTGTAGAGGGAGCTTTACTCTGTATCTAACCCTGTGCTATCCCTGTCCTGGGAGTATTTGATATTAATGCTGTTTACCTTTAATTTCCTCACTTCCATCTACATCTGGATAAATACAAAATTAAGCCAATATTTCTTTAAAAATGCTTGAATTTGCATTGATGTGGAGTCGCTGGTGTTGGACTGGGGTGGACAAAGTCAGACGTCACGCAACACCAGGTTATAGTCCAACAGGTTTATTTGAAATCACAAGCTTTTGGACCACAGCCCCTTCATGTGACGAAGGAGCAGCGTTCCGAAAGCTTGTGATCTCAAATAAACCTGTTGGACTATAACCCGGTGTGATGTGACCTGTAAGTTTGTATTGTTTTTATGTTCTGAGAACGTGTTGCTTTGAGTTTACCAGTTGCTGATTCTGTGTCTGTACCTCTTCCTGGTTTTAATGTTTCTCCGCGTTTTGTTTGGATGAGGTTATCTGGAAGGGCATCCTCACTAATGTCACAGAAATTGTGGATTCAACCGATTTCTTCAAGTCAGGAGCTGCCTCGATGGATGTGGTCAGGTACTGTCTCTCACCCGCTCCTCAGCTGCACGTTACCCTGGCCTCAGATTAGACCAGGCCCGGGGTTAGACCAGGCCCGGGGTTAGACCAGGCCCGGGGTTAGACCAGGCCCGGGGTTAGACCAGGCCTGGGGTTAGACCAGGCCCGGGTTAGACCAGGCCTGGATTAGACCAGGCCCGGGTTACACCCGACCCGGGTAACTCCAGACCCAGGTTAGACCAAGGGACTGTTGAGGTGGGAAGTTTGCCAGTTGTTAGTATTATGAAGGAACAATACAACTAATGGGCCCTGGAAGGGTAGTTCGTTTGCACTTGGTGGTTGGAATGAGGAGATTAAATAACCATGAATTGACCTCATTAATGGCCCAATTTGGCAGTGGAGGGGGTGGCCATCCATCAGCCTCCCCACTGGGGACAGAGCGAAGTGAGATTGGGTGGTGTTAGAGTCCCCAAACTACCACCTTCCCAGGCTCCAGCGTGGATTGGGGCCAGGAGCCTGAGAGCAGGAGGCTGGCTTTTGGTATTTCTGGTGGAGGTCACAGAGCAGGGGGAGCGAGGGTTTTGGTGGGTGGGGTGGGGGGCGGTGCACAGTATAGTGGACTAGGCAGGGCAGAAGCACTAAAGGGAAGGCCTGGAACAGTCAGGAGAGATTAAATGACAAAAGCTTTCTGGATTTGGGTGAAGAAAGAAAGGGTGGGTGTGGGAGGGATTTGGACATCCAAATGTAAATGGATAGAAAAAGCAATGGAACCACCAATCCACATTTGTTCAACTCAACGTGGAGTTCAGTCACTGCTATTGAGCCATTCATTCATCATTTTGGAGACGTTTTTATTTCTTTACTTTACATTCTACCATGAAGCCTTTTGTCATGAAACCTCACTGTCATCAACACTGAGAGAGGTCTTTCCTTTTGCCTCTTTGTCACTCAGAATCCATCATGTTCTATCTTTATTTATTCATTCACAGGATGAGGCTAGCATTTATTGCCCATTCCTAAATACCCAGAGGGCAGTTAAGAGTCAACCACGTTGCTGTGGGTCTGGAGTCACATGTAGACCAGACCAGGTAAGGCTAGCAGTTTCTTTCCCTAAAGGACATTAGTGACCCAGATGGATTTTCCCCCAACAATCATTTTATGGTCCTCATTAGACCATAACCTTAATTCCAGATTTTTATTGAATTCCAATTCCACCCCCTGCTGTGGTGGCGTTTGAACCCAGGTCCCTAGAACATTATCTGGGTCTCTGCATCAACAGTCCAGCGATAATACCACTAGGCCACCATCTCCCATTCCTCAGTTCTGATGAGATGGGACATTAACCCTGTTTCACTCTCCACAACCTGCTGAATGTTTTCAGCACTTTCTTGATTTTATTTTCAGATCTTCAGGGCCTGTAGTGATGTTGTTTTTCGATGGTGTAAGAAAGCAGTGGTTACGTTTCTGAGCAAGTAACCCAAAGTCTGGACAATATGAGTTCGAGTCCTGCTAGGGGCAATCAAAAAACTTAAATTCCATTTTTAAAAATTCCGGAAATAAGAATTGCTGCCAGTATAAAGTGATGGTGAAACTGTTGGAATGCCTTAAAAACCCAGCTGATCACTTATAGCCATAAGGAAAGGAAACCAGCCTTCCTCTGGCCATATATGTGACTCCAGACCCACACCGAGGTGATTCGCTCCTTATGCTCTCAGTTGCATCAAACATTTACCAATGACTCAAGAAGAAGGTTAACCACCCTCCTAGACCCCACCCCCTCCTTTTACAGCAACTTGGGAGGGGCAACAATGGTGGAATTTTCCAGAGACAACACTAACAATGAACTAAATAATGAGAAATAGGTCAATGATTGTTGAAAGAGGTGTGTGACGATCAGACACACTGACTCGGAAGATTGCTGGCTCGCTAGAGAATGATAAACATTGAGATTAAAGGCTCTGAAAGTGATAAATGTAAAATTTACTTCCTATATGACAGCAGCCTGGATTTAGAAGGGAATGTTAACAGCTAACCACACCCAGAAAAAGAGGTTTGCAGTCAAACCATTTCTGACTCTCTTACAAACCTCAGATTCTACGAGCTCTGGTCATGCTTGCTTTTATATTGCATCTTTAACCACGATAACCTGCCCCAGCAGTGACATTTAGACAAAGTTTCACCCAGAATCCCAGCACGGAAACTACCTAGGGAAGTGGTTAGTGGTAATGGCAGCATCTGTGAAGGAGAGAAACAGAGTTAATGTTTCAGGTCCAGTGACTGGGTTCTGAGGAAGGGTCACCGGACCTGAAACGTTAACCCTGTTTCTTCCCTTCACGGATGCTGCCAGACCTGCTGAGCTTTCTCAGCAATTTCTGTTTTGTTTCCTGATTTACAACATCCGCAGTTCTTTAATTGTTTATTTGGTTAGTGGTAATGTCACTGGGCTAGCAATCCAGTTTCAACCCAGATTAATGTCCTGGGGACACAGGTTTGAATCCCACCATGGCAGATGGTGCTATGTGAATTCAATAAGAATATGGAATGATGAATGTTAACTTTGCCAGTTGTAGAAACCCATCTGGTTCACTAATGTCCTTTAAGGAAGGAAACCAGGTCTCATCTACATGTGACTCTATACTCACTGCAATGTCGTTGACTTCAAACTACCCTCTGAAATGCCCAAGCAAGCCACTTCAGGGTAATTGGGGTGGGCAATAAACGTTGGCCTAGTCAGTGATGTTCTCATCACTCGAATGATAAAACAATGGAGGCAGCATTGTGTTGAATTTGATATGCCGTGAGAATGGGGGGTGGTGCTGTGGTGTGATCCCGACTGAAGTCCTCAATGTCGGCAGACAGATGTAGGAATCTCTTTTTGTTCTTGCTGTCTGCAGATTGGTGGAGGAGATCAAACTAAAGTGTGGAGGTCTCCAGCTGCAGAATGAAGATGTGTACATGGCCACCACGTTCGGAGACTTGACACAGACACTTGTGAAGAAACTGCGGGGTGAAGATGATGAGGAAGAGCTGCCAATAGATTATGTACGTGGAACTTACATTAATAATGATAAATGACACAACAAAGACTAAAGATTGTCCTGATGTTTAAAGTAGATTTGCCGCAAGGATGAGGACAACATCAGCAAAACGAGGTCACGGTCTCAGCTGGTTTGGGTGTCTGTCAGGTTGAAGCCCTTTCCTCTCAGAAAGTGGACATGATCTTTTCCAATTTTAGAATGTTCCGGTACAGGGGCAGAATCACCTACCCCCACCCCGCAACTTTTCAGTGTTAACATACACATGAAGGTTTCCACGATGACCAGTTTTCTGACAATTGTTATTCTGTTTGAATTGACAGATTGAGTTGAACATCAATGGCCTGACTCTACGAATGCCTCACCAAGTCTTCATCAATGGGCAGTTTGTCGATGCAGAAGGAGGGAAGTGGTACAACTCGATTAATCCAACAGATGGCTCTGTGAGTTCTGAATGTTCAGTTCACATCTCCCAACAAAACTGTTTTTATTAGCAAAGAGAGAGAGAGAATCCCTGTTCACCCTTTCCCTTTCCAATATCTCATTCTCTCCATCATGCCAAACACAGTTTAGGAAGCCTGGTCAGCATGGATGAGTTGGGCTGTAGGGCCTGTTTCCATGTTGTATGTCTTTATAACTCTATCTCACACAAACTATTTCATTCTCTTTCTCTCAACCATTTTCACAATCTCATTCCCTGTCTCTCTAGCTCTGCTGTATGTTGGTTTTTCTCTTTCATTCTTTGGCCCCCATCTTTTCTCTCTCTGTGTCTCCCTGTGCCGCACTCTCTCTCTCTCTCTCTCTCCATCATTGTCTGTCTCACTGCCTGCTGCTCTCTCAATCACTCTCTCACTGCCTCTGTCTCCCAGGTGATCTGCAGAGTGTCACTGGCTCAGGTAGCTGATGTTGACAAGGCTGTTGCAGCAGCGAAAGAGGCTTTTGAGACTGGGGAATGGGGGAGAATGAATCCCAGAGACCGGGGCAGACTCATCTACAAGTAAGTACTGAATGCGTGTTCACAGAGACTGTATAAAGAAACAGAACCAACAGGTCACCACAAAGAACAGGGGCCTGTAAAATAGCTAAATGTGAATCAAGAGATAGTAGGAACTGCAGATGCTGGAGAATCTGAGATAACAAGGTGTAGAGCTGGATGAACACAACAGGCCAAGCAGCATCAGAGGAGCAGGAAGGCTGACGTTTCAGGCCTAGACCCTTCTTCAGTCTGGGAAGCTGAAAGCAGACTGTCACTTCTATTGGAGACAGGACATTAGTGATCCGAGGATTCTGAAATATAATGGAAATGGTTTAAAGAATTAACTGTTCATTATTTTTATTGATACCTTGGAGAAAGAGGGGAAGAATTGAGAATGGCTTTAGCTGTCTATTAGATACTAGTATCAGAACCAAATTTCTCAAGACAGGGTACAGCACAGTGTTAGATATGGAGTAAAGCCCTCTCTGCACTGTCCCCCATCAAACACTCCCAGGGACAGAGACAGCATGGGGTTAGATACAGAGTAAAGCTCCCGCCACACTGTCCCTATCAGACACTCCCAGGACAGGGACAGCACGGGGTTAGATACAGAGTAAAGCTCCCTCCACACTGTCCCCCCCATCAACCACTCCCAGGACAGAGACGGGATGGGATTTGATGCCTTGCATTTAAAGAGCTTCACTAACTTAGTAATTGATCTCAAGATAGTTCTGAGAGAACCATGTTTAATGCTGAGCCTCAGTACTATGTGCCATCACAGCTGAGGAGATGTCTGGTTGAACAGGATGGTCTCAGTGAAGGAGGACGTGATGGGGAAGTTCACAGAGGGCATTTGAGAGCTTGAAGCAAAGGCAGCTTATTGTGTGGCTGTGCATGAGAGTTCATGTCAGACCAGAATTTGAGGATCACAGAGACCTCACAGGGTTTGTCAGGCTAGAGGAAAGTACAAAGATCAAGAGAACATGGCTGTTGAAAATAAGGCTAGAGGCTTTCAATTCAAGGTTTTGTCTGGCAGGGACCTTGGTGCAGGTCTGCCCCTGGGGGGAGGGTGGAAGGAGGTAGAACCATTGTGGAGGTTCAATGTCCAGGATTACACATAGAGAACAAGACACAAACGAAAGAGCTGCTGCTCTATCCCAGGAAGAGAAGATGCAGGGACAAAGCTGGGGAGACACGAAGCTGCATCAAAGCTCCATTGATTAACCGTGAGCCAGGTATTTAAACTAGTTTGGCTAAGCTTGCACTTAGAGAGGCTGCTTGAATGGATATTTTGATCATCTGTTCCTGGGTATCATTGACTCCTGTAGACTTGCAGACTTGATGGAGCAGCACCAGGAGGAACTGGCAACGATTGAAGCCATTGACTCAGGTGCTGTGTACACTCTGGCGCTAAAGACCCACGTGGGAATGTCCATCCAAACATTCCGCTATTTCGCTGGATGGTGCGACAAGATTCAGGTTAGAATCTGGCTGAGCCGTACTTCCTGAACTAGAATCCACAGACTCTTCCATAATTCACCGCCCACAATATTCACCTGTATACACCCTGCATAGCCGCACACGCCTGAATACCCGCACACACACCCTGTATACCTGCGCCCACGCCCTGTATACCTGCGCACACACCCTGTATACCTGCGCACACGC
>NC_063347.1:1825833-1827372 GCF_021869965.1 Rhincodon typus
CCTGCGCACACACCCTGTATACCTGCGCACACGCCCTGTATACCTGCGCGCACGCCCTGTGTACCTGCGCACACGCCCTGTATACCTGCGCACGCGCCCATATACCTGCGTGCACGCCCCGTATATCTGCGCGCACGCCCCGTATACCTGCGCACACGCCCTGTATACCTGCGCGCACGCCCTGTCTGTATACCTGCACGCACATCCTGTATACCTGCGCACACGCCCTGTATACCTGCGCGCACGCCCCGTATACCCGCGCACAGGCCTGTACACCTGCGCATACACCCTGTATACCTGTGTGCACACCCTGTATACCTGCACGCACGCCCTGTATACCTGTGCGCACGCCCCGTATACCTGCGCGCACGCCCTGTATACCTGCACATGCTTGTATACCTGTGCACACCTGTGTAGCTGCACACACTCTGTATGCCTGCACTCGGCCATATGGTTGCACAGAGCTGCACACATGACTGCCTGAACTAGTTTGTGGGGGAACTAGTTTGTTTTATTATTAACGCTGTCCATCTCTCTCTCTCTGTCCAGGGCTGCACTATCCCCATTAACCAAGCTCGGCCCAATCATAACTTAACCTTCACTAAGAGGGAGCCAATTGGGTAAGAGTATTGATTGTTTTTTCAGTTGGGTAAGAGTATTGGTTGTTTTCCTGCAGGTGTGAAGCTTTTACCTGCATTGCCGTAGCACGGGGCGGGGCTGTAAATGAGTGAACTTTTACAGAGTACATGTTACAAGACATCGCAAGAGCAGTTGGGACTTAAACTCGGACCCTCTGGCCTAGAGGCAGGGACACTACCACTGAAGCCATGAGAGCCCAACGACAGGGTACCATGAACAAGGCCTGAACAAAACTCCAATCTGTGCCAAAACTCTGTTCCTCAATGTCATTGTGAGTGAGTGAGTAACTCATTGCAATTATGAATAAATCAAGACCTCCCTTTTGAAATTTTCCCAAAATCAGCTCTCGTTTTCACCTGCAACAGTTGGCAAGCTCTGATTTCAAATCCTGGAACTCTACTTCGGAAAAATGTTCAAATAAATGCAGTGAGTCTTTGACACCAAGAAAATGACCATGCAATGCTGGACTGGTTCAACATTGTCCCTTTGAGAAAGCCAGATTGTGTTTACTGACAGTCAGAAAAAGAAAAGATTTTCATTTATCCTCAGTAACCTCAGGATATCTCAAACCAATTGGTTTCTTTTGAAGCACTGTCACTGATCTTACACGGGAAACAAAACAGCAAATCTTCCCAAAGCCAGATAACACAGACACCTGTGTGACAACAGTCACAATATTGTTGTCATACTATAGGTCCAAGGATAACTATTGGAAAAGATACTGGCAAAAGCTCAACAACATTTCTACAATACAGTGGCAAAGTTCTTTACAAACAGTAAAATGTGACTTCGGTTTAATGTCTCCTCTGAACATCACCTAGTGCTGGCACTCAGCACTGACCCTCCGACAGTGCGGCACTCCCTCAGCACTGACCCTCCGACAGTGCGGCACTCCCTCAG
>NC_063347.1:1837372-1857411 GCF_021869965.1 Rhincodon typus
TCTCAGATTCACCAGCATCTGCAGTTCCTACTATCTCTAAAAATGATGAAAATCTGGAATAATCACCTGGGCAAGAATGGAAAGTTCTGCCTGGAATCATTGGCTGAGATTGTTCCTTTACTGGGGTAATCAGCTACGAGAAAGATTTGCATTTGCATAGCACCTTTCACATCCTCAGGTTATCCCAAAGGGCTTCAAAGGCAATGAAGGCCTTTTTGAAAATGTTCATTGTTGTAGGAAAACCTGTGTACAATTTGCACACAACACGATTTCACAACTAGTGCTACGATAACAGCATGAGAATCTGATTTGAGTGACGTTGATTGAGGTTTTAGTATTGATCACCCAGGAAGACTCCTCTGTCCCTCTGCAGAATATGAGCTCAGGGATAAGCCTCTGGGTTTAGGTCTCAAATTAGGGACAGCCCCTCGGACAGAGCCGCATTCCCTCAGCATTGCATTAGGAGTCTCTGGATGATGGGCTCAAGGCTCTTGGGGTGGGACCTGAACTTATGACGACTACCTGCCTCAGAGAAGAATCTTGACTTGAAACTTGCTTTCTCTCCATGGCTGCTGTTAGACCCACTGTGATCTCCAGCTTTTGTTGTTTCCTGTCGGAGAAACATTTGTTAGCTCTTCCTGATCCAAGTGAGAGCTGCTCAGGTTGAGTGATCAGATGTCACCCTCATGTCCTGCAGTATTGCTGTGAGGATCCACTGGGGTTTTAGATTTGAAAACAGCAAAATGCTGGAGATAACAGTGCGTCAGGCAGCATCTATGGAGAGAGAGCAAGTTCATGTTTCAAGTCTAAATTATTCTTCATCAGACGAAGAATCATCTGGACTTGAAAAGATAGCTGTCTCCCTCTCCATAGATGCTGCCTGACACACTCTGATCTCCAGCATTTTCTTTTTAGTGCAGATTCCAGCATCAGCAGTAATTTGCTCCTATGTCTGGTTTTAGATCTGTTTGGTCAGAGACCACTTTTCTGTTTGCAGGTTCGTTGATTGGACAGAGAATAGCTGACCATCCCGATGTTAGAAAGCTTGGCTTTACTGGATCAACCCCAGTCGGCAAACAAATCATGAAAAGGTAACTGTGAAACTGAGCAGAGTGCGACCAGCAAATCACCTTCACTTTATCAAAGGAGAGTTTTTATTTAAGAAAAGATAAATGTTCTATTCAATCACAGAATGCAGGTGTTGCTCTCTAGACTGCACTTATTGCCCAGGAGAAGGTGACGGTGAGCTGCCTTCTTGTATCATTGTGGAAAATTTCCCCGGGATACCCATTGATTCCAGTTTTGCTCAGGCTCATTGATGCCACACTCAGTCGAATGCAGCCTTGATATCAAGACTGTCAACTCTCACCTCACCTCTGGAATTCAGCTCTTTTGTCCATGTTTGAGCCAAGGCTGTGATGATGTCAGGAGCTGAGTGGCCCTGGCAGAACCCAAACTGGGCGTCACTGAGCAGTTTATTGCTGAGCAGGTGCTGCTTGATAGCGCTGTTACTGATACCTTCCATCACTTTACTGATGATCGAGAGGAGGCTGATGGGGCGGGAATTGGCCGGGTTGGATTTATCCTGCTTTTTGTGTACAGGACATACTTGGGCAATTTTCCACATTATCGGGTAGACGCCAGTGATGTAACTGTACTGGAACAGCTTGGCTAGGGGAGCAGCAAGTTCTGGAGCACAAGACTTCGGTACTATTGCCGGAATGTTATCAAGGCCCGTAGTCTTTGCAGTATCCAGTGTCTCCAACCGTTTCTTGATATCACGGGGAGTGAATCGAATTGGCTGAAGACTAGTATCTGTGATGCTGGGGACCACTGGAGGAGGCCGAGATGGATCATTCACTCGGCACTTCTGGCTGAAGATTGCTGCGAATGCTTCAGCCTTATCTTTTGCCCTGATGTGCCAGGCTCTTCCATCATTGAGGATGGGGATATTTGTGGAGCCTCCTCCTCCAGTCAGTTGTTTAATTGTCCACCACCATTCACAACTGGATGTGCAGGACTGCAGAGCTTAGATCTGATCCATTGGTTGTGGGATTGCTTAGTTCTGTCTATCACTTGCTGCTTTCGCTGTTTGGTGTGCAAGTAGTCCTGTTTGGCGGCTTCACCAGGTTGATACCTCATCTTCAGGTATGCCTGGTGCAGCTCCTGGCATGCCCTCCTACACTCTCCATTGAACCAGGATTGATCCCCTGGCTTGACGGTAATAGTAGAGTGGGAATCAAATTTTTTTAAATGTCCTGACCGCTATTTGGAGGTGAGCACGAGTCCTCATCAATACTTACACCCTGATCTTCAATGTTGCCCCATTCACTACCTTAACTGCTAAATCTTTCACTTAGACTGGATCAAATCTCTGAATTTTGGTTGACTGACCTCAATCAGTCAGGTTGGATTCAAACTCCAGTATCAGAGTGAAAATCTCCAAACCAGTAAACATCCAAATTGGAATTGTGATCTTCTAAAATTCACTCTTAAATGTTACTGTCCATTCATATCATTCCTCCTTGAGAAATTTGTAGGAGACCTGCTTTAGAGCTGACACAGTTCACCCTTTGCTCCACCCCCGATGCTCAGTAGCAGCAATGTGCACAATCTACAAGATGCACTGCAGAAATTCAACAATAATTCTTAGGCAGCACCTTCCAAACCCACGACCACTTCCATCTAGAAGGACAAGGGCAGCAGATACATGGGAACACCATCCCCTGCAAGTTCCCCTCCAAGCCACTCACCATCCTGACTTGGAAATATATCGCTGTTCCTTCGCTGTCGGGTCAAAATCCTGGAATTCCCTCCCTAACCAAAATGTGGGGATCTCTACAAGAGTTCAAGAAGGCAGCTTATCACCACTTCTCCAGGGTAGAGATGGCAATAAGATTGAACTTGTCAATGTCATCCACATTCCCATGAGAGAATAAATAAAATATATTGGAAGAATAAAATAAATAATAAAGTCACCAAAGTCCTACTAGCACATAGGGCTGCTCTCCCATTGGAGAGAGATGACTGTGGGGTGGGGTGGGGGGTGCGGGGTGCGGGGAGGGGGAGCGGTTTCACTGAGGGTCACCATGCCTCAGGGGAGAGGAGAGGTTGAGAAGGAGAGTCCTTCATGGTATCCTCAGCCATTCAGGGAATTAAACCCACACTGTTGGCATCACACTGCATCACAAACCAGCCAACTAAATATTGCAGGCCTGGAGGTTACAGAGTTAGGGAAGCGCAAGGGAACAGTGCGATTTGAAAACCAGGATGTGTGTGTTTTTTTAGATTGGTTGATTTATTGTTGTCAAATGTACTGAGATACAGTGAAAGGTGTTGTTTTGCATGCTCTTCAGGCAGATCATACTGTACAGAGTGCATCAGGGTAACAGGACAGAGTACAGAATGCAGCGTTACAGCCACAGAGAAGGTACAGAGAGAGAGATCAGTATTAACATTTGAGAGATCCATTCAAATGTCTGATAACAGCAGGGAAGAAGCTGTTCTTAAATCTGTTTGTATGTGTTTTCAAACTTTTATATCTTCTACCCAATGGAAGAGGGTGGAAGAGAGTATAACTAGGGTGGGAGGGGTCTGTGATTAATTTGGCTGCTTTCCCAAAGTAACATGAAGTATAGATAGTCAGTGTAAGGAAGGCTGGTTTGTGTGAAGGACTGGGCTATGTTTATGACTCTCTGTAGTTTCCTACGGTCTAGGGCAGAGCAGTTACCTTACCAAGCTGTGATGCACCTGGATAGGATGCTTTCTATGGTGCGTCTATAAACATTGGTAAGACCTATTGCGGACATGGCAAATTTCCTTAGCTTTCTGATGAAGTAGAGGCATGGTTGTGCTTTCATGAAATTTAAAAATGAACCTGGGTTTTCTCTTTACTTTAAATGGTGGTGTATCTCTCTCTGCAGCTGTGCCTTGGTTAATGTGAAGAAAGTATCTCTGGAGCTGGGGGGTAAATCTCCTCTCATCATCTTCAGTGACTGCGACTTAGTCAAAGCTGTGCGTGCGGTAAGAAGATTAACCTCAAAACTGTGGGTCTGAAGTGTCTAAAACGAGCAGGGCTCCTTCTAACCGAAGCCATTGTGCAGCCAACACACTGGACTGAGAGTGGAGCTAGTTTCATATTCCATCGAACCTCACTCCTCATTGAGGAGAGTGGAGACTAACCCCAGATGGGGGTAAATGTGATGTCCCACCCAGACAGAGTGGAGATGGTTTCTTCTCCACACAGGGAAACACTGGACTGCAGGCTCAAAGCAGCACTTTCTGCTCATATCCTCCCCGTCCCTCAACCCACCCACTGCCGGATGTTGAACGCAGCTACACAGACTGTGTCCCTGAGTCTGGGCTGGCCTAATGGGGGAGGGGTGTGGGCCACGGCTGCTAAAGTTAACGAGACAGAAAGAACTGAGGACCATGCCGGGCAGCCAGGGTTCCTGCTTGGGTATTATTGTCCACTTTGTCCAATTATAAAGTACACATGTGTCTGTCAGATGAAGATGGGGCAGGTGAGGATCACGATACACACCTTGTCTGAAAGACCTCTTAATGCCCAACATTCAGGTTTATACATTATAACTGGCTCCTTGGAATAGTCAAAACTGCAGGTAACAAAAGTAAAGAGTTTCAGCAGCGCTGACTCAGAGTTAGGGAGCTGCAATATTTGGGTTGGAAGTAGATGGACTTGAATTGGAGACCAAGTGATAACGGGGTCAGAAACTCAACCCAGGGTAAAGTTGGACATGAGATTGTGAGCAGTCAATTTCAGACGAACACTGGGGCTAGGGAGAGGAGTTTAGTCATGAGAACAGGACACAATGGTTTTGGTCTTCCCAATGTTCAGTTGGAGAATATTTCTGAAGGACTGATGGCCAGACTGTGCATTGAAGACTTTGGAACCAGACATACTTTCACTAGAGATAGTAGGAACTGCTGATACTCGAGTCTGAGATAACAAGGTGCAGAGCTGGAGGAACACAGCAGGCAGGCAGCATCAGAGGAGCAGGAAGGCTGATGTTTCGGGCCTAGACCCTTACTCAGAAATGACTTTCACTCGAACTGAGCAGGGAGTACAGGGTTGTTTTGTTTTTATCATTGAATCATATCAAATGGCTAATTGGTCTGTTGCACCAGTGCTAACCCTTTGATATGATGTGGAGGTGTTGGTGTTGGACTGGGGTGGACGAAACCAGAAGTCACGCAAAACCAGGTTATAGTCCAACAGGGTCATTTGAAATCATGAGCTTTCGGAGTACAGCTCCTTCATCAGGTGAACTCTTTGATAGGCTAGCCAGTTTTCTCCATTACCCCAATCTGCTCAAAGTCCTGAAAATATTACCCAATTTATTTATATATCCAATTCCCTTTCACGTTCAAAGCATTCCAAATGGTATCAATGAAGTCTCTAAAAATCCTCCCCTTCTGATTTTTTCACATTTATTTTTAATTGGTGAGCCACTCCTGCCTGTTACTACCTCTCCAACCAATGGGAACAGTTTCTTCTTGTGCACACTAAAACTTCATGATTTTGAACACCTCTGTGAAGCCTCCACTCAGGCTGTTTCGCTAACCTCTCTTCTCCGAACATAGCTGAAACCCCCCACGTCATTCCTGACGTTGAGTCCTGGTCTCATTCTGGTAAATCTCCACCACACCCTTTCCAAAACATTGCCATCCTTATGAAAGTGTCAGATATAGAATTAAACACAATTCCCCATCAGAGGCTTACCCAGTCTTTTTAAAGGTTTTAACAAAATGTCTAAAATAAAAGCAAAGTTCCACAGAAATTGTTGGAGAAACTCAGCAGGTCTGGCAGCATCTGTGGAGAGAGAAACACAGTTTTACTTTAGAATTCTGAACAAGAGTCATATTGGACTTTAAATGTGAATTTGGTTTCCCCATAGATGCCAAGTTTCTCCAGCATTCTCTGTATCCACTGTTTGTGTTCTTCATTCTCTGATAATAAAACAATGCAGGCTGTGAGCTTTAACACATACAATCCCAGATCACTGAAGAAGTGATGGACTCTTTCTGATTCTGCCATGAACTGCTCATAATCTTTAGAAATGCAGGGATCAGTCTCACTGGACAGGAAGCTAGACTGCAAGACTGGATTACCTAAAGGTTAATGTTAGAGTAACTGATAATAATTCATTGGTCATGAGTTAAGACAAGTAATTAAAAATGAATCTGGGTCATTTTTGGAGTAGGAGGAGAAGGAGGTAATCATTAATCTAGGGGATAATCCTAAAAGTCCAACAGGTTGACTAATGTCTGTCCAGGAATTCACCTGCTAGCCCTGGGTAACTGTCTGCGTGCAGTTTGCACATTCTCCCCGTGTCTGTGTGCAGTTTGCACATTCTCCCCGTGTTTGCATGCAGTTTGCACGTTCTCCCCGTGTCTGCATGGGCTTCCCCTTGGTACTCCAGTTTCTTTGCACAGTCATGGATTGGCCATGCTAAATTGCCCAAAGTGTCCAGGGATATGCAGGTTAGGTGGGCTAGCCATGAGAAATGCAAGGTTGCAGGGACGGGGTAGGGGGTTGAGTCTAGGTGGGGTGCTCTTTGGAGGGTCGGTGTGGATTAGATGGGCCAAACGGCCTGTTTTCATGCTGTAAGGATTATATGATTCCTTACCAGGCCTGGATCCATACGTAACTCCAGTCCAACATTGTGGCTGATATTGTGAGTGGGCAGTGATGGCAGTGTACCAATATCAAAGGACCGGAATATATTACCTATCATACAAATACAGGAGAGAAGAACCCTTCAACCCATCCTGCCAAAAATAGACTCCGGGGGTCCCTGAATTACCAACATCCAACTTATGAATGCTTGTACTTACAAGCACAGTCCCATACAGGGCTGTAATTTTAAAGATCCAACTGGTTCAAATCGATTTACAAATGGACTCATGAACAGATCCACTCGAAACCCGCTCACTGCCTGTACCATCCACACTAAATCCATAAGACCATAAGACATAGGAGCAGAAATTAGGCCATTCGGCCCATCAAGTCTGCTTCACGAATCAATCATGGCTGATAAGTTCCTCAACCCCATTCTCCTGCTTTCTCCTCGTAACCCTTGATCCCCTTGATAATCAAGAACCTATCTATCTCAGTCTTAAATGTACTCAATGACCTGGCCTCCACAGCCTTCTGTGGCAGTGAATTCCATAGATTCACCACTCTCTGGCTGAAGAAGTTTCTCCTTATCTCCGTTCTAAAAGGCCTTCCCTTTACTCTAAGGCTGTGCCCTCGGGTCCTAGTCTCTCCTACCAATGGAAGCATCTTCCCAACATCCACTTTGTCCAGGCCATTCAGTATTTTGAAAGTTTCAATTAGATCCCCCCTCATCCTTCTAAACTCCAATGAGTATAGTCCCAGAGTCCTCAAATGTTCCTCATATGTTAAGCTTTTCATTCCTGGGACCATTCTCGTGAACCTCCTCTGACCCCGCTCCAGGGCCAGTACATCCTTCCCAAGATATGGGGCCCAAAACTAGCCCCACCTTTCCGCACTAGACCCATAGCCTTGAATGTTATGAAGGTTGTGAGGTTTCCTGCCTCAATACCCCTCCCAGGCAGTGTGATGGCTATTCATGTAAATGTACATTTAACATTTGCTTTCTCTGTAGGGAATGGGGGCTGTGTTTTTCAACAAGGGAGAGAACTGTATTGCTGCTGGTCGGCTTTTCGTCGAAGAATCTATTCATGATCAGTTTCTGCAAAAAGTGGTGAGTCTGACAGTTCTCTGCCTATTCAATGAAGTTCAGTATCAGACAGTGGTTCAACTCAGAATGTAGAGCAAAACTTAATCCCCACTTTGTCTCAACCCTGGATCAGTGCAGAATCGCTTTCTCCCTCAGACATTAACATCAGACACTAAATCCTATTCCAGGACTTAAACAAAATGTAACCCCAATTTGTTCACCATGGTGGTCAGTCACTGACTAACAAAAGAATATATGTTTATTAAACAAAATATATAAATTTAAAAGACAATTTGGAAACAAGAAAAAGAAAGATCTAATCCTTTTTCTCCCCAGTAATATTCTTGTTATACCTGAAAATTCTTCAGAGAATGTTCCTGATATGGATAATAATCCTCCCCCTTTACTGGACTGATTCTATAACAAACATTTGAGTGTGTTTTGTTGGAGTTTAAAGCTGCAACCATACAATTTGAAAATAATGCATGCAGTGGGAAGAGAGTGTTATAGTCAGATTTTATTCAAGATGTGGAGGAAAACAAATTCATCAACAAAAATTTGCTTAGAATATGATTGTTATGGAAATTCCTGTGTGCTTAATGTAAATTATAATATTAGTTTCAATTTTAAATAGAAATAGTGATGAGGGGATTGCTACTAGAAAATGAAAATGCTATTGAAGATACCTTTATATTTAGGGGGCAGTATGAAGCTTGATGAAGGCTTATGGTATATTCTTATTATTTGGGACTTGGTTTTAAAGTAAAGTTAAACAAGCTTTTAGTTTTCAATTCGGTAAAGGTAACGTGTTTTCTTTTCAAGGAATTCTGTGAGTTAACTATAACCTGGTGAGATAGTTCCTGAAGTGTTTGTGTGGTTGAGCTTTTTTTTATTACAATAAAGGGGCCAGAGGACTGAAGCAGGTTGCAATTCTGAAGAAAAGATTTGTGCCAGCAGAAAAACAGTATAATTTTGGCAGTTTCCAGGCCACCAAAGCTGGAAAGAAATCTTTAGTTGTTTTAGTGGTCCCGTAAACAGGGCTGGAAAAAGCCCTGACTTCAATCAGACTACCCCTTAACCTTCTAAGTTCGAGAGAAAACAGGCTTAATTTGTATAATCTGTCCTCATAACTTAACCCCTGAAATCCAGGTACCATTTTTGTAAACTGATATTGTGCTCCCTCCAAGGCCATATATCCTTCCTGAGGTGTGGTGCCCACATCTGCTCATAGTACTCCACTTGGACTCTAACCAGGGTTTTGTATAACTGCAGCATGACTTCTGCATCCTTGTAGTCCAGTCCACCAGCATCCCATTAGCTTTGTTGACTACTTTCTGCACCTGTTTGTTTAAAGGTCTATGCACCTGAACCCCAAGTCTCTTTAGACATCCACTGCATTTAACTTTGTACCATCTAGAAACTACCCTAATATATCCTTCCGAGTCCAATGTGACTCTTCTTCAGAATTCATTTCTATCCTCTTTCTTTGTTACTATCTGACAGGTTGAAGAAGTAAAGAAAATGAAGATTGGTGACCCTTTGGACAGGTCAACAGACCATGGGCCTCAGAACCATAAGGCCCACCTGGACAAACTGATTGAGTATTGCGCTACAGGAGTGAAGGAAGGGGCCACGCTCACATATGGAGGGAAGCAAGTCCTGAGACCTGGTGTGTGAATGTAGCAGGGTTTACACAAACAATAATCTCAGCATCCAGACAAATCCCACTTGTCCCTGTGACAGATGACTGATCAAAAATAATATAGAACATAGAACATAGAACATTACAGCGCAGTACAGGCCCTTCGGCCCTCGATGTTGCGCCGACCTGTGAAACCAATCTGAAGCCCATCTAACCTAAACTATTCCATTATCATCCATATGTTTATCCAATGACCATTTAAATGCCCTTAAAGTTGGCGAGTCTACTATTTTTGCAGGCAGGGCATTCCATGCCCTTACTACTCTCTGAGTAAAGAACCTACCTCTGACATCTGTCCTATATCTATCACCCCTCAATTTAAAGCTATGTCCCCTCGTGCTAGCCATCACCATCTGAGGAAAAAGGCTCCCACTGTCCACCCTATCTAATCCTCTGATCATCTTGTATGTCTCTATCAAGTCACCTCTTAACCTTCTTCTCTCAAACGAAAACAGCCTCAAGTCCCTCAGCCTTTCCTCATAAGACCTTCCCTCCATACCAGGCAACATCCTGGTAAATCTCCTCTGTACCCTTTCCAATGCTTCCACATCCTTCCTATAATGCGGCGACCAGAACTGTACGCAATACTCTAAGTGCGGCCGCACCAGAGTTTTGTACAGCTGCAACATGACCTCATGGCTCCGAAACTCAATCCCTCTACCAATAAAACCTAACATACTGTACGCCTTCTTAACAATGCTATCAACCTGGGTGGCAACTTTCAGTGATCTATGCACATGGACACCAAGATCTTTCTGCTCATCCACACTACCAAGAATCTTACCATTAGCCCAGTACTCTGTATTCCTGTTACTTCTTCCAAAGTGAATCACCTCACATTTTTCCGCATTAAACTCCATTTGCCACCTCTCAGCCCAGCTCTGCAGCTTATCTATGTCCCTCTGTAACCTGCAACATCCTTCCGCACTATCCACAGCTCCACCAACTTTGGTGTCATCCGCAAATTTACTAACCCATCCTTCTACGCCCTCATCCAGGTCATTTATAAAAATGACAAACAGCAGTGGCCCCAAAACAGATCCTTGAGGTACACCACTAGTAACTGAACTCCAGGATGAACATTTCCCGTCAACCACCACCCTCTGTCTTCTTACAGCTAGCCAATTTCTGATCCAAACCGCTAAACACCCTCAATCCCAAGCCTCTGTATTTTCTGCAATAGCCTACCATGGGGAACCTTATCAAACGCTTTACTGAAATCCACATACACCACATCAACCACTTTACCCTCATCCACCTGTTTGGTCACCTTCTCAAAGAACTCAATAAGGTTTGTGAGGCACGACCTACCTTTCACAAAACCGTGTTGACTATCCCTAATCAAATTATTCCTTTCTAGATGATTATAAATCCTATCTCTTATAATCCTTTCCAACACTTTACCCACAACTGAAGTAAGGCTCACTGGTCTATATGAAATTCTTTAGCACCTTCCAAAAACTTGGAATACCCCATAGTAAAATAGAGCCATTCCAGCGTTTAATGAAGTATTGTCATTGTTTGTATTCAGGAAGATAGATGTTTAGTTGTGCATAGCAAGATCCCACAAGCTGTACTCCAGCAATGACTCGATACCATGTGTTCATGTTGTTGATTCAGGCAGAAATGATTACTATGAAAAACGGCACTTTCAACAGTGTGGCACTCCCTCAGCGCTCCCTCAGCACTGACCCGCCGACAGTGTGGCACTCCCTCAGCACTGACCCTCTGACAGCGTGGCCCTCCCTCAGTACTGATTCTCCGACGGTGCAATGTTCCCTCAGCACTGACCCTCTAACACTGCAGCACTTCCTTCAGTACTGACCCTCTGACAGTGCGGTGCTCCCTTAGCACTGACCCTCTGGCAGTGTGCCCTCCCTCAGCACTGACCTTCTGACAGTGCGGCACTCCCTCAGCACTGACCCTCCAACAGCGCGGCGCTCCCTCAGCACTGACCTCCGACAGTGCGGCCCTCCCTCAGCACTGACCCTCCGACCCAGCACAGGGTTAGAGTAAATCTCCTTCTGCACTGTCTCCCATTGTACATTCCCAGGACAGGGGCAGTATATTTTTTGTACAGTCACTGTGAGTTTCTGGTTCTTTTGCAGGGTTTTTCTTTGAACCAACTGTGTTCACTGATGTACAGGACGATACGTTCATTGCGAAGGAGGAATCCTTTGGCCCGATCATGATTATCTCCAAATTTCAAAATGGGTAGGTTCTCTCAAACTGCCTGCTCCCCGCTCACCACAAAAGACATGTGATAAATGTTAGCAGCACAGGGCAGACTGAGAGAGGAAGGTGGATGCTTTAAATGTTTAATAGCTGTGCCGATGAGTCTGCTCTGGGCTGTCTACAGGCATAGGGTGACTTCAGTATTGTGAAGTGATGTTGTTGTGCTGACCCTGGGTTTTATTTCAACAGGGATTTGGAAGGGGTCCTGAGTCGAGCCAATAACACTGAGTATGGTTTGGCTGCAGGCGTGTTCACCTGCGATCTCAGCAAAGCTCTCTACGTCAGTGAGAAACTGCAGGCTGGAACTGTCTTCATTAACACCTACAACAAAACTGACGTCGCTGCACCATTCGGGGGCTTTAAGCAATCCGGCTTTGGCAAGGATCTAGGTAGGGTATCTACCCAGGAGAATTAGAGACACCTTCTGGATCGGGACTGCTCCACTATCACAAGCCAAACAGTCAAAGATCCACCCCAGGTGTCACAGTGTTGCAGGGAAGAGTGTGCTGAAAATCCCACTGCACTTTCCCAAAAACGGCCACAGCATTTGGAAATTCCCAATGCAGAGCCCCACATTGACCAATTTACCCAACGGACTGCCACTTAGCACAAAAGTAACTCACAGCAGGTCCTCTTGTACCAGGAAGATAACTCTATTTGTTGTAACATACTGCACTTAGCTTTAACAAGAGCAGTGATTAAAAAAAAATTAGATTTATGCAACCTAAACTATACCTGTTCAAAACGCAAAACATACATTGAATCCTGATTAGGGAAGGTGAAAGTTAGCTATTTTAACATAAATGCTGTGTGTGGGAATAGAGCCCAGCTAAATTCTACAGAATACTGCTCGAAACCACAAGGTGCAGTGCCTCCTTTGCTTTGATTGTTAAGAATCCCGACCTGAAACGTCAGCTTTCCTGCTCCTCTGATGCTGCCTGGCCTGCTGTGTTCCTCCAGCTCCACACTGTGTTATCTCTTCCTAAAATGAAAATTTACTTTATTGGAATGATTGCTTGTTATTTATAGAGGGAGGTGATGGCCTAGTGCTATTGTCGCTGGACTGTTAATCCAGAGACCCAGGTAATGTTCTGGAACCAGGTTTGAATCCCACCACAACAGATGGTGGAATTTGAATTCAATAAAAATCTGGAATTAAGAACATATTGATGACCATAAAACCCCGTTTGTCAATTGTCAGGAAAATCCAACTGGTTCACTGATGTCCTTTATGGAAGGAAACTGCCATCCTTACCTGGTCTGGCCTACATGTGACTCCAGACCCACAGCAATGTGGTTGACTCTTAACTGCCCTCTGGACAATTAGGGATGGACAATAAATGCTGCCCTAGCCAGCGACGCACTCATCCTGTGAATTAATAATAAAAGAAAATTATGAAGAGTGGACATCACTGGCTGGGCCCAGCATTCATTGCCCGTCCTTATTTGCCCCCTTGAGAAGGTGGGGGTGAGCTGCCTTCTTGAACCGCTGCAGTCCATGTGCTGTAGGTAGACCCACAATGCCCTCAGGGAGGGAATTCCAGGATTTTGACCCAGTGACAGTGAAGGAACAGCAATACATTTGCAAGTCAGGATGGTGAGTGGCTTGGAGGGGAACTTGCAGGGGGTGGTGTTCCCTTGTATCTGCTGCCCTTGTCCTTCTAGATGGAAGTTGTTGTGGGTTTGGGAGATCGCTCAATAGTGGAGATGTTGCGCAGTGACTTCAACTGGTTTGTTTCAAGTGCAGTGATTGGGAACAGCCTCACAATTTTCTCAAAGTCATCATTTTCTCAAAATGAGTGGCTCCTGGCTGTTCCCCCTTTCCACCTCACCCTCCTCCCTCATGTAACTGAAGTGCTCCCTCGTAGTAGTCCTGTGGGGTAAAAGGGTTAACTCATGTCCTTGTCATTCTGGAACCAAGGCATTGAGGTACAGGTCAACCCTGCTGTAATTTAATGGCAAGGGTCAGCTATGTGTTTGAGGGTTAGAATGGCCTCCATCCTGTTCCTCAATTGATGGCAGAAGGAGCTGAGATGAGGTCGCACCACTTTCTGCTGATGGATCACTGCTGTTTACAATACAGTTACTATCCCTCTCTTATTCCACAGGGCAAGAAGCTCTGAATGAGTATCTGAGGACCAAAACGGTCACCGTCGAATACTAGCAACGGATTGGAAACAAGGAAAAGAAGCAAAACTGTTTGTTCCAGAGACTCTCATCACTGACAATGTCACTTTCTGATAAAGGAATGAATACCCAGACGAACATTTGCTAATAATCAATAATAATGCAATTCTAGTGACACCTCTGATCCCACTCCCAGATATTTGGCCAATTGGTGGAAATCTGTAATTAAATGGATTGCTCTCTGAAAGGGCCAGAACAGAGTTGATGGGCTAAATGACCACTTTCTGTCCAGCGCCATTCTATGATTCACGGAGAACCATTGTTGTTGTTGCCATCATTGATTTCGGTCTGGATACCAAATCTTTGGCCTTAGCTCCTCCACACTTCTCCAATCAGCAGAAGACAATCATCATTTAAATATCAGATAAGGGAGGAAGCCATAGGGGCACATTCTAAAGATGGACAATAAACATTGACTCAGCCATGACCCTCACAATTAACTGACAGATTTTTGAAAAATGCCCTTGAGCTTTCACTGTGACCCTCCCACCCCGGTTATACCCTCTCCCACCCTCTCCCATCGGGCAGGAGATACAAAAGTTTGAAAACACATACTAACAGATTCAAGAACAACTTCTTCCCTGCTGTTATCAGACTCATCAACTGACTTCTCATATTAGAGTTAATCTTCCTCTGCACCGTCTCTGTCTTCTCAAAAATTTTAAACCTTCTCTGTAGCTGTAACGGTAGATTTTGCATTCTTTTCTACTACCCTGATGTGCTTATGTTAGATATGATTTGTCTGGACTTTTCACTGTATCGCAGTGCATGTCACAGTAATAAATCAAATAACCTCAACTTCACTGACACAGCTTCGCTCCATATCTCTTGCTGCCCTCTTCCAACAAGAATCTTGGAATCTCCAACTGATGTCCAACATCCACATATCTTTGGGAATTCTTGCTTTCAACTCCCATTGTGTGAAGAATTGCGTCCTGATGTCAGTCTTGCTCAGCTTGGTTTTGAACTTAAGGTAACATCATTTTGTTCTGGCCTCCTGACTCCCAGTACCAAACCCACCACACGTTCTCTCTGTCGATGTTATCAACTCTTTAGTTTGTCTTGAACATCTCAGTTACACCATCCTCTCTCTCCAGTCCACTTTCTGCACACACTTCACCTCCCCCTCCACCTTTAGTCCTCCCTCTCCATCCATACCTTCTCTCTCCACAGCCTTATCTTTCTTGCCCTCCCTCCCCATACTTTCTGCTCCCTCTCTTCCCCACTCTCTCTCCCTGTCTTGTTCTCCCCCCACCCCCCAACTCTCTCTCTCTACCTCTGTCCTCCCCGTAGTATTCCATACTCAAAAGTTCCCTCCCTCCTATCTGCTGTGAGTGCTTGCTCAGAGCCAATCAGGTAAAGTCGAATAAGCTCCCCAACTCCACTCCTCTCTCCTCTCCCTTTCCTCCCCTCTTCCCTCCTCTCCCCTATCCTCTCTCTCACCTTTCGTCACCAAACAGGAGTCAATAGCCTGCACTCTGGTTCCATTCCCTTCTCTATCCCAGTGATCAAAGCTAATGACTGTACCCCAAGCCAGATATCAACTTTGAACCTGGGATCTTCCTACTCATTGTGACTGAGTGAATTATAGAAGCAGACTGTATGAGGGCCCATCCAGCCATTTGGCCCATCGATCCTGTGCTGCTTGCTCTCCCGAGTAATGCACTCAGGCTTCAATTATGTGATTTCATTTCAACCCTTGGATCTTACCCAATGTGGAGCCCAGGAATGTACCAATTGGGATCCAGTCATATTCACTAGACAAGAGGTAATCCACTGGAGAAAGGACAGTGATTGGATGGTCAGACAATCCCTTGCCGTACCTGGATTAAACTGGCCATTTGTACCTCTCAGAGGATTCTCGGAGATCTCTGGTGTGAATCAGATGATTTGCAAATCCGTTTTCACCCCCTGACCTGCAGAACCGTGCTTCCTTTTGCACTGCGCTGTCACTGTTGATGATTTTTACGTGATGTTTAATAGTTTGGTAATAAATGCAGTTTAATTAGATTTATTCTGCAATTGCTTTCTTGAACAATAGCAGAGTCTCAGTACCACAGCACAGAAGGCAGCCATTCGGCCCATCTTGTCTACAGTGTCTCTCCAAATGAGGATCCCACCCAGCACCTTCTCCCTATCACTGTGCACACTGCTTTAATCTCATTCTCTTTGGAAAATCTTGGTTAAACCTGCATCCACCAGACGAACAGGCAGGGCGCTCCTGATCCTAACCACTCAATGTATTAAGAAACTTTCCTCATATCACTTTTGCCAGTGTAATTCCTTGACTGTGTAATTATAATATTCACACTATGAAGTTATAATGTTCGCTATTTTGTGAAGAAAGACAATTTGTCTTCGAAGTGGACAAACCATTTTACAAAATGGCTTCCAGAAATCACATGACTACCTGAAATCACACGACTGTAGTTGAGGATTCAGCTGGTATTTGGTTGAGACTGTAATTATCTCAGGAAGAAAACATGAAGGTACCCAAGGGCATATATAGAAACCCTTTGATAGTGGTTCACCTTCAGCTGTGAATAGATTTTCCTAGCCCACTGTAACCTGACAATGTGAGATGTTCAAGATGATGACTAATACAGTTTGAAAAGTTAGTTCCCTCAACGACACAAATGGATTGGAGGTATACTCCAGGCCTAGACCAATCTCATGCTTAATATGAAAGTATGATGCAACAGTATTGGGATAGCAGCCAGTTCATATTTAGATCTGTATAAGACAGACTGTGACCATAGAGCCCAGCTCACACTCCTCCCCACCCCCACATCCCCAGGAAGAACACTGAAAGACACCATCAGAGACAGGGTCCTCAACCAAAGGCAGCACAAGGAAGAAGGCAGTATACCAAAATCAATTGATGTCCTACTGAAAAACTAGGCAATCTGCAAGTGCTGTATCCTCAGAACAAGCAATGAGAACCTTTCTGTCTCAGCCAAATTCTACTGAGTCCATATGACTACAAGAGCCATTATAGCTGCAGAATCAGGCTTCCATGTTCAACCTCTTCATACATTAACATAAGCCTTTGAGCAATCCAGGCCCATGACGATCAGAGAGACTGATCTTACGTTCATCTTTATAAATATCCTTCCTCATGACCTCCTTGTAATCTCAGTATATGTATGTTTTAGATAATAACTTTATCACTTTTACTGGAGTAAAAACAGTAATTGTTCTAAAATAAACTAACCTTCATCTTGTTTAATACAAAGCCTTGCTGTGGCCTCTATTTTCGAATTGAAAACACTCACAAGCTAAAAGGGGCATAGAAATGGGCTGTACAAATTCATAGGTTTCCCGACTCCTCTGAAGGCAGGCCTGGTATTATCAAGATGTTTAATATTTGTAAATATCTCAATAATGCTCCCCACACCCCATCCTCACTCTTGCTGTCTTCTGTCTGAACACAAAGCAGCCAGTCTGAGTCATGGCTTCTCAATTAAACTGGTCTTTCTCTGGAAACCGAGAGAAAACTTTCTTAAGGTTGGCAACTGCACAATTTAAACTGGAACTTTCAGGTTAATACCATCTCGGACTAAAGTAAATTTGTACATGTTTAAAAACTGTACCATTTTACCCAACATGCATGCATTGAGTCCTCTGTACCTCATTATTCCAGGATCACTGTCTTCACACCTCATTATTCCAGGATCACTGTCTCCATACCGTATTATTCAAGGTCCGTATGAGATGCATCCTAAATTGCTGAGAGAGGTAAGGGAGCAAATTGCAGGGACATTGACAGAAATTTCCCGTGGCCTCTCTGAACACAGGATTAGTCCTGGTGGAACTGGAGGATTGTAAATGTGACACTGTTGTTTAAGAAAGGGACAAATGATAACCCAGGAAACGACAGAGCTGCCAACCTGACATTAACAGTGAGAAACTGATGGAGGCCGTATTACAGGATAAGGTAATTATACACTTAGAGAAAAATAAGTTAATGCTAGACAGTCAACACGGCTTTGTTAAGGGCAGGTCCCGTCTGACAAATGTAAATGAGTTCTTTGAGGAGGCGACACAGGCAGTGGATGAGGGTAGCACTGTAGATGTTGTATATTTGGACTTTCAGAAAGTATTAGATACAATGCAGCATGGCAGATTGATTAGCAAATTAGAAATGTTTGGGACTGATGGTTCCTTGGAAATTTCTGTCAATGTCTCTGCAATTTGCTCCCTTACCTCTCTCAGCAATTTAGGATGCATCTCATACGGACCTTGAATAATAAGGTATAGAGACAGTGATCCTGGAATAATGAGGTGTGAAGACAGTGATCCTGGAATAATGAGGTACAGAGGACTCAATGCATGCATGTTGGGTAAAATGGTACAGTTTTTAAACATGTACAAATTTACTTTAGTCCGAGATGGTATTAACCTGAAAGTTCCAGTTTGAAGTTGGCTAAAAGATAGGAAACAGAGGGCAGGGATAGATGGGCATTTCTCAGATTGGAGACAAGTTGAAAGTGATGTTCCCCAGGGATCAGTGTTGGGACTCTTGCCTTTTCTTGATTTATATCTACAATTTCGAGATGGGTGTTGAGAGCAAACTCGCTAAATTTACAGATGATACTAAGCTAGGGAGAATATTAAATTGTGAGGATGATGCTGAGTGACTTCACAGGGACAGTGACAGGTTGGTGAAAAGGGCAGACACATGGCAGATGAGTTTCAATGCAGAGAAATGTGAGGTAATGCAATTTGGTAAATGAAACATGGAGAGACAATACAGGCTCAATGGTACAACTTTCAGGGGAGCACAACAGCAGAGAGGCCTCGGGGTTCATGTACATGATTCTCTGAAGGTGACCAGGCAAGTTGAAACAGTTGTGAAAGAAGTTTATTGGCTCCTTGGGTTTATAAATTGAGGCATAGAGTATAAAAGCAAAGAAGTGATGCTACACTCCTACAAATCATTGGTCAGACCACATTTGGAGTATTGTTTTCAGTTCTGGACACCTTGTTTAAGGAAAAGCCCTGGAGAGAGTTCAAAAAGATTTACTAGAATGATACAAGGAATAAAAGATTTTAGATACAAGGAAAGATTAGAGAAATTGAGCTTATTCTCCTTGGAGCAGGGAAGATTAAAAGGTGACTGATGGAGATGTTCTGAACAATTTTGACAGGGTAAAGAAAGATATTCTGTTTGGACTAGTTGGTATGTCAGTAACTAGGAGGTCACAATTTCAAGACTATCAGTGAGCGAGCTAGGAGAGAGATGAAGAGAAACTTCTTTACTCAGAGAGTTGTTAGGATTTGGAATGCACTGCCTGGGTGAATAGGGGAGATGGATTCCACGCGAGGTTTCAAAAGAGAGCTGGATAGATATTGGAAAGGGATGAATTTACAGAGATCGGTCTGGAGACTGGGATTGTTGGGTAGCTCTTTTGGGAGCTGGTACAGACATAATGGCCTCCTTTTGTACTGTAAAATTCTGTGATTCTATGATCAGGGTCAGTGCAGCTCATTATTCCAGGACTGAGAGTCTCTCTTGGTTGGCTGCAGACTGTCACAATCAGATTTATTCTGGGAAATGGGAAAGCGGGGCTCTCAAACCACTTTTAGAAAAGGCAGCAATTCCCATGGAGCAGTGAAATCTGGGAATTACTAGAAAGAATCAGCAATTGACTCCTATTTCACTGCTAATTGTGGTAATGGTATGAATTTATAGATACATTGTAAATTCATGGCAGAATCCTAAGCATCAATATGTTCATGTTCGAAACATGCATTATAATGATAACTTACAATAATCTTCTTCAGAAAAATTAACACCATGCAGATATTTCTATTAATCGAATATTGTAAACAGTAACAGAAGTCTTGTTGAGAAAACTCCGGTGCAGTTTCTCGGGATTATGCCCAATGAGGAGCTGCTCTGGGAGGGTAAGGCTGACAGGTATTGACACACACACACACAGCAACTTCCTGACATAAACATGGTGCAGGATGGAGACGAGCCAGAGATTACAAATGTTATCCATCACACAGCCCTGTTCTTATTCCTTATATCCAGATGTGCTGTCACACAGGGACTGGAAGTATTTGTGAACAAGGTACTTCAGCTGTTGCTTAGAGCCACTCACACCCCTCAACATTCACCACACTTGGACAGTACTGAGGGAGTGCCGCACTGTCGGAGGGTCAGTACTGAGGGAGTGCCG
>NC_063347.1:1857421-1897190 GCF_021869965.1 Rhincodon typus
AGGGAGTGCCGCACTGTCGGAGGGTCAGTACTGAGGGAGTGCCGCACAGTCGGACGGTCAGTGCTGAGGGAATGTTGCACTGTCAGATGGTCAGTGCTGAGAGAGTGCAGCATTGTCGGAGGGTCAGTAGTGAACATGGTGTTCTGAGGGGGATGTTTATCTGTTCATGGCTATGTTACTGTTTCTGGAGCTTGCTGTGTGCACTGTTTACCACAGTCCAGCAGTATATCCAATTTGAAAATTCTTCATTGGCTGGGAAAGGCCTCGATATGTCCTGATGTTGTGAGTTTGTTTGGAAAAGCATGTTTATTCTTCCAGTTGAAATGTAAAGTGTTCCAGTGGGAAACATTTCAGCTTCTCAATCAGTGTTTGTGTTGCATTAAAGTTTGCAGCCATTCCACATTTTTGCAGCCCCTTCCCTTGGGAAATATGGAAGCCCTGATTAGAGGTGTTTGTGTCACCAGGGCTGATGACCTTGCAGTGAAAGGACTGATCTCCAGGTTATACAAACAAGCCCAAACCGTCCCCCTTGCAGCGGCCCACTACTAGATCAATCTCTGCTGCTGAGGAAATCAACGTGAGCAATGTCAACACTTTCCTTTTCAATTCACCAGAGCAGATTGGAGGTAATGGCCTCCAAATTGCGGTGTTATCACTGATGTATTAATCCAGAGACCCTAGCAATGTTCTGGGGGACCCAGGTTTGAATCCTGCCACAGCAGTTGGTAGAATTTGTGTTCCATAAAAATCTGGAATGAATGATGACCATGAATCCATTATCGAGAAACATTCATCTGGTTCACTAATGTCCTTTGGGGAAGGAATCTGCCACCCTCAGCTGGTCTGGCCTTCGTGTGATTCCAGACCAACAGCAATGTGGTTGACCCTTAACTTACCTCTGGGCAATTAGGGATGGGCAATAAATGTTGGCCTGGCAGATGAAACCCTCATCCTGTGAATGAATTAAAAGAGATGGGAATTTTTGCAAAGACTACACACGTCAAGTCAGTGCAAGCTAATACTGCAGCACAGGCACTAGGAGGCAGCGATGCACCATATGCTGATTTGCAGCCATTCGCTGTTTGAGACTGTGAGTAAGGGGCAGAGTTTGCAATCTGTGTTTTACCAGGGTTACCCCAAACAGCCCCTGAAGCATTCACGCCCTCCACTACGAGAACACCATACCATTGATAAGATGCACTTTAGAAACGCACAAGGCTCCTTTGATAACACCTTCCAAATTACAACTCAAAGAGCACCTTCAACATCATAAAATCAATGCAATAAAATCAAAGGACCTTTAACATCAAGGCAATTCAAGGGATAGTTATTACCTAAAATGTGGCACCAAAACCAGATCAGAGGAGAAAGGAAACAGTGAGTGGAATTATTGACTGTGGATACCCTGAGATACAGTCAAAGCTGACTGGGATACATTTTGTTTTGGAGGTAAAGCAGAAATATTCAATTGAGGCATATAAGAGGGTCATTGGATGTTTATTCAGATAGAAACGGCTTGCAGATATATGGGAACAGACAAGGAATTGGCACTAGGAAAGGCAAATGGGACAGCCACGATGGGCTGAAGAGTCTCCTTCCACACCATAACAATCCTGTGATTCTATTCAGATGTGGTGGGAAAGTGAGGTTGACACAGTAGATCAGCCATGATCACATCAGATGGCTTAGCAGGTTCAAGGGGCCAAATGACCCAATCCTGCTCCAATTTCTCCTTTTTTGATTTTTTTTAAATTCTCTCATGGCCAGTGTTTGTTGTCTATTCCTAACTGAGCTTGAGCTGAATGGCTTGTTGGGCCATTCCAGAGGGTAGTTGATAGTCAGCCACATTGCTGTGGGTCTGGAGTCACATGTAGGCCAGACCAGGAAAGGATGGCAGATTTCCATCCCTAAATGGCATTAGTAAACTAGCTGGCCACCATTATAGACACTAGTTTTACATTCCAGATTTAGGAATTGGTTTCAAATTGCACCATCTGCCATGGTGGGATTTAAACCCATGTGCCCAGAGCATTAGCTTGCCATTCTGAATGACTAGCCCAGTGGCATTACCACTACACCATCATCTCCCACAGCTTAACTGAAGAAAGTGATTTCATCGAGACTTTTCGAGTATGAAAAGCAAGGTCACGAGGCAGGTATGGAGAGGAGCCCAGAGGTTGGAGAGCAGGGAACTGAAGCCTCTGATTAAATTGGAGATGTTCAAGGGGTTAGAGTTAGACATGATGAAGGTTGGCCCAAGTCACAGTCTCATGGGATATCGTTGTCAATTTGATAACGAATGGTTTCTGTTCGATTCAGGGCACAAATCCAATTGAAGACATTCAAACAAATATTAACTTCTTGTGCTATCGCCATGTTTGAAAGGTCTTGTTTACAGATAGGAGGTGTCAAACCGCAGTAACTGGGAATACTTTCCTGATCAATTTCATTCCAACAAATCACCATGAGGCTGAGTCACCATTGGCCGACTTCAGAAGCTGTTATTTGGTGCCGTGGAATGAGATAAACCCAAGATGTAAATCCAGATGGGGCTGAATCCACTTACGGCAGAACTTGAAGCACAGATATCCATCCCCAGACCCCTGCCCCTCAAATTCTAACCCCTCAAACCCCAGCCTTTTAAACGCCAGCCCCTCAGCTCACTCAGAGAAGGTGATGGCCTGGTCATATTATCCCCGTACTATCAATCTAGAGACTTAGATAATGTTTAAATTCTATCAGGTACATGGTGGAGTTTGAATTCAATATGAAATCTGGACTTAAGTGTCTAACAGTGTCTATTAAACCATTTGTTGATTGTCATTAAAAACCCATCTGGTTCACTAATGTCCTTTAGGGAAGGAAACTGCCATCCTTACCTGGTCTGGCCTACATGTGACTCCAGACCCACAGCAATATGGTTGACCCTTCACTGCCCTCTGGGCAATTAGGGATGGACAATAAATGCTCACAGCCAACAACGCCCTCATCCCATGAATGAATAAAAAACAAACCCAACCCATTGTAAACCAACACACAGAGACACAATCTCGCCACCTCTTCCTTGCTCCAGACTGCTTCTTTATTTCTCACAGTGTCTGTGTGTCACCAATTGACTTTGTTCTTCAAAGAGCTCATTCAGAGTGATTTAAGAGGCTTGGATTAATCACTGACCCTGGCCAGTGATTGGAATTTTGTTACTCCTGTAATTTCCAACAGCAGTCTATTTAAATCTTCATCTGGACAGACTATTTGCTATTATTAGCTGTGCCCTCACTCCATCAACAAGGTCAGTCCAACAATGTCATCTGGTATTACCCACCAGCAGCCAATCAAAATCACCCGTTTGGCAGCAGATTCCAAGGAGGGCAAGATCCACAAGGGAATAATGTCCTGAAAGAAGAGGAAGTGCCTACAGAAACTGTCCTCCAACGAGGGACAGAACCTTCAAAAACTGTCCCCCAGTGAGATCCAGCTCTTTCAGGAACTATATTCCAGTGAGATGCAGCTCCTTCAGGAACTATATTCCAGTGAGATCCAGCTCCTTCAGAAACTGTATCCCAGTGAGAGTCAGCACCTTCAGGAACTGTATCCCAGTGAGTCAGCACCTTCAGGAACTATATCCCAGTGAGAACCAGTGAAGAGATAAGGATCAAATAAATGTTTTTTGTGACTGAGGGATAAATATTGGCAAGTGCACCAAGGATACCTCCCTCACTACACTTGAGCAAACACATTCAGCTTTTAATAAAATTGCACATATCTTACGAATGTAAGATATGTATCACGATGAGAGTCAGGAGCTTTTGGCCATTAAGAATAAAAAAGAAGCCATTAACCGAAGCTTGATTGACAACTTGCCTTAAGTGAAGGGCTTGAGGGAGATATGAGACTGTAATGTAATGTATGATTAAGAAGTTATTTATAATCAGAACCAGTCAGGTGGCTTGGATTGGGTTTCCTGGGACGATTACCAATTCTCATTCCTCTCTCCCAGCTGCAACAGAAAGGAAATGGAAATAAGTATCAAAGTTAGACTTTTAAAATCTCCTCTGCTAATTTTTCCAAGATAATTTTAAATATCCCCCCTTTCTGCTACTCCTGTTACCCAACCAGGCCTAAAGGCCTTACCACAGGATTGCACAGCATGGAAAGAGGCCATTCAGTCCATTGTGTTAACTCTGGCTTTTTCCAAATGGAATCTAATTCGTCACACTATCGCCAATTTTTTGGTCTTTTGAAAAATCACAATTCCATAACCTCTGCTCATTGGTGCTGCTTGAGCCAGCAGAGATTGTGTCTGTGTCTTAATGTGTAAGTCTTTAAACATCTTGATCAAATCTCCTTTTAGCTCTCCCTGCCCTGAATTATGAGTGTTCCTTTGCTCTGAGGGACAACACTGCACAGCCTTCAAAGATCTGTACAGGCTCTCATTGTTCATCAAACTATTTCTTCATAGCATCACATGACACACACAGTGTCAGGTGACACACACAGGGTCAGGTGACACACATGTGGTCAGTATTCATTCCCTCCCATTGCTGCTTTCAGGTGTGGCACAGAGGTAGTGTCCCCACCTTTGAACTGGGTGGCCTGGGTTCAAGTTTCACCAGCTCCAGAGGTGTGTAGTAACATCTCTGAACAGGTTGATGAAGAAAAATTGGTAAAACAAAAGTAAAACAGGTATAATCTTCTCCCTGAGTTATTCAGTAACAGCCCATCTCCACACCAGCAGCTGCACAGTTGTTATTAACTGAGCTTCCCTTGCTTAGCTGTGAGGCTTTCTGTCTTGGATTGTGGTAGACATCAGAATTCCATCCAAGATGCTTTCTTACAAAGTTAGCGTTTGAGGTGTATGGAGTTAAACCACTGATCAGTCACTGAATGGCAGAACAGGATCAGGGTGCTGAGTGGCCCACTCCTGGTCCTTTGATCCTGTCAAATGATTTGAAGGGTACATTAGTGGAATAATGAAGCAGAGTTTGCCTGCAGCATAAAGACCAGCATGCAGCAGTTGGGCCAAATGGCCTGCAAGTGATATCGCTGTCAACACTATTGGACATTGGTTGTCTGGAATTCCACTGACTGTGAGTGGGTTTCTATCTTCTCCAATGGTACCCCATCTCCAGCTGTCTCTTCACTTTCAAATAATTCTGAGACCCAACCTTCAATTTGTCATTACTTCAGACTAGACTTTTGTTCAGCTGGGCCAGTTTTCTCTGTATCTAACCTCATGCTGTCCCTGTCCTGGGAGTGTTTGCTAAGTTCTCTGGTGTTGCTTTTATGTGTGTAATGAATGTTATTTATCAGTTACGGTGAGGAGTTGTATTCTCTGGTGATTCAAGGGCCTGTTTTTATTTGATCTGATTTCTGACAGCCTGAGGTGTAGATTGTTTCCTCGATAGTGAAGGGGGACTGTTGGAGAAGGCAGCAGAATATAGATAGATTGGAGAGTTGGGCGGAGAAATGGCAGATGGAGTTCAATGCAGGCAAATGCAAGGTGATGCATTTTGGAAGATCCAATTCAAGAGCGAACTATACGGTAAATGGAAAAGCCCTGGGGAAAATTGATGCACAGAGAGATCTGGGTGTTCAGGTCCATTGTACCCTGAAGGTGGCAACGCAGGTCGATAGAGTGGTCAAGAAGGCATACGGCATGCTTTCATTCATTGGACGGGGTATTGAGTATAAGAGTTGGCAGGTCATGTTACAGTTGTATAGGACTTTGGTTCGACCACATTTGGAATACTGCGTACAGTTCTGGTCGCCACATTACCAAAAGGATGTGGATGCTTTGGAGAGGGTGCAGAGGAGGTTCACCAGGATGTTGCCTGGTATGGAGGGCGCTAGCTATGAGGAGGTTGAGTAGATTAGGATTATTTACATTAGAAAGACGGAGGTTGAGGGGGGACCTGATTGAGGTCTACAAAATCATGAGGGGTATAGACAGGGTGGATAGCAAGAAGCTTTTTCCCAGAGTGGGGGACTCAATTACTAGGGGTCACGATTTCAAGGTGAGATGGGAAAAGTTTAAGGGAGATATGCGTGGAAAGTTCTTTACGCAGAGGGTGGTGGGTGCCTGGAACGCGTTTCCAGCGGAGGTGGTAGAGGCGGGCATGATAGCGTCATTTAAGATGTATCTAGACAGATACATGAATGGGCAGGGAGCAGAGGGATACAGATCCTTGGAAAATAGGTGATAGGTTTAGATAGAGGATCTGGATCGGCACAGGCTTGGAGGGCTGAAGGGCCTGTTCCCGTGCTGTAATTTTCTTTGTTCTTTGTTCTTTGTTTGATGATCCCTGGTCCTGAATTCCTTACATTCCCTCTGCCTGCAATGTGCTCAGAGCTGCCTGCTACAGAGTCCCTGTTACAAGAGACTGATTCATGTACATTTAACACACTGTCGTCTCCTTCCACCCAGGCCCTTGGGAATTACACCTAACCTCATCATTGCTCATCTGAATGAGAACAAAAGCAGAAGTCCGTAAAAAACAGGAACAGGGATAGGTCATTCAGCCCTTCGAGACTGTTCCACCATTCAATAGGATCATGGTTGATTCAACATTCCTCACGTCCTCTTTCCTGCCCTTTCACCATAGCCCTTGATTCCCCGACTGATCAAGAATCTATCGATCTCAGCCTTAAATATACACAAAGACACTGCCCCCCACAGCTACCTGTGGCAAGGAGTTCCAAAGACTCACAATCCAGAAGATGGCAGTGAGACGTGACTGAGGAGGATTCTGGGAGAAGGGGATAGCAGAGGACTCAGTGTCAAAGGCATATGGCCTGTGCAATGAGCTTCAACAGTTAGGCAAAGGCAGATCGTGGAGGTAAATGCATGGCTTGAGGGGTGGTATGGAAGGGGGGGTTCAGATTTTTGAAAAAATTTGGATCAGTTTTGGAAAAGGAGGAAGTTGTTTGGAACACATGGGCTTCATCTGTAAGGAACTAAGCCCTTGGTTGAGAGAATAAATAGTGAAGTGGTATTGGATTTAAGCTTGTAAGGCTAGATTTGGGTTGACTAAGGAGACCAGTTTTGGAAATACCTGAAATAAATCCACAGAGGCCGGTATTCCATCTCCAGGTCACCCTTTATTTACAAGTGGAGACGCTGACCCAGCTCCCAGAGTGAACAGAACCCCTGACACTCCTGTTTCTATCTGTCAGCCAGGGCTCCCTGATTGGACCAGATTAATCTGGGGACTCATATTCTGTGAGGTTCACCTGGTTGATCTCATTTCAATCACTATAGTAAGGGCAAAACAGAGAAGATGGAGAATAGGGAAAAGGAAGTGAGGGAAGGCTTGAGTGCTAAAAGAGACCAAAGAGATGGTAGCCTTCCAATGGGCCAGAAAGAGATAAGGGCAGTGTTAAATTGTCTGTATGTAAATGAATAAAGTATAGTGAACAAATCTGGGGAACTGGAAGCAGAAATTGCTCTGGGGGATATGACACAGTAGAATTGACAGAAACATGGCTCATGTTTCTCAGAATGGGACTGGATGTTTAACATCTCAGATTTTCAGGTTTTTAGCAGAAACAAAATGGGTAAAAAAGGAAGGATGTGTAGCAATCTTGGTCAAAGATAGTATCATTTCCTTTGAATAGGCTGCAGTTCCTAAATTAGAATCTGTATGGGGGTGAGAAATAGGATGGGAGCAGTAACTTTGTTGGGTGTTTATTATGGACTTCCAAATGGTGGGGAGGAGGTAGAAGAGAACATTTGTCGGCAGATTATGGAAATCTGCAGGACAAGTAGGGTTGTGATAGTTGGTGATTTCAATTACCCAGGATAGGCTGGGTAAAAGGTGAAGGGGAGAAATGTTTTCAATTTGTGCAGCAGAACTTTCTGGAACAGTATATTTCCAGTCCTACCAGGGAGAAGGGCTAAGGGGAGAATGGGGAACATTTGGGAAATAGTGACCATGATGCAATAAGATTCAATTAAAAGGATAAAAGTCAGTGAAGGATTAAGATCCTAGACTGGAAAAGGGCAGATTTAGGGGTCTAAAAGTTGAACTGGAGCAGGTTAATTGGAAACACATTTTGGTGGATGAAATAGTGGATGAAACAGGCAGAATTTCAAAAGAGAGATATACTGGGTGCAAGATAGATACATACCCATGAGAAATAAATACAGGGTATCCAGTACACACAACAGTTCTGAGTTCTGAGGAAGGGTCACTGGACCCGAAACGTTAACTCTGTTTTCTCCTCCACAGATGCTGCCAGACCTGCTGAGCTTTTCCAGCAACTTTGTTTTTGTTCATGATTTACAGCATCCGCAGTTCTTTTGGTTTTTACAGGGTATCCAATGCTAGAGTATCCTGGATGACTAAGGATATTGATGAGAAAATAAGGAAGAAAAGGGAAGCATATGATGTAGACCGGAATAATAATAGCAACGGAAATCAAAAAAAAAATCTGAAACGCAAGAGAGAGGCTAAGGCTGGAATATGGAAGGCTAAGAGGGAGCATGAGGACAGGAGGCAGACTATGCTGAAACAAATAGTAAAATGTTCTTCAAACATATTAATGTTAAAGATTAGTGAAGGATAGAGTGGGGCCCATAAGGAACAAGTAGGGAAAGCTGCTCACTGAAATAAAGGGTATGGCAGACCCACTGTATCAGTGCTATTTTTCTATCTTTACCAAACTGGTAACTGGACCAATACAGTGATAGATAAAGAAGAGGTGTTTAAAAGGCTGGCAGCACTCCAGGTAGAGGGGTCACCAGGACCGGATGGGATGCATCCTAGATTGCTGAGAGAGGTAAGGGAGCAAATTGCAGGGACATTGACAGAAATTTCCCCTGGCCTCTCTGAACACAGGATTAGTCTTGGTGGAACTGGAGGATTGTAAATGTGACACTGTTGTTTAAGAAAGGGACAAAGGATAACCCAGGAAATGACAGAGCTGCCAACCTGACATTAATAGTGAGAAACTGATGGAGGCTGTATTACAGGATAAGGTAAATATACACTTAGAGAAAAATAAGTTAATGCTAGACAGTCAAGATGGTTTTGTTAAGGGCAGGTCCCGTCTGACAAATGTAAATGAGTTCTTTCAGGAGGTGACACAGGCAGTGGATGAGGGTAGCACTGTAGATGTTGTATATTTGGACTTTCAGAAAGTATTTGATACAGTTCCTCATGGCAGGTTGTTTAGCAAATTAGAAATGTTTGGGACTGATGGTTTCTTGGCAACATGGATTTGAAGTTGGCTAAAAGATAGGAAACAGAGGGCAGGGATAGATGGGCATTTCTCAGATTGGAGACAAGTTGAAATTGATGTTCCCCAGGGATCAGTGTTGGGACTCTTGCCTTTTCTGGTTTAGATAAATAATTTGGAGATGAGTGTTGAGAGCAAAATCCATAAATTTGCAGAAGATACTAAATTAGGGAGAATAATGAATTGTTGGTGACTTCAGAGGGACATTGACAAGTTGGCAAAATCCTAGAGAGAGTGCAAAGAAGATTCACAAGGATGATCCCAGGAATGAGGGATTTTAGATACAAGGAAAGATTAGAGAAATTGTGCTTATTCTCCTTGGAGCAGAGAAGATTAATGAGTGACCTTACTGAGATGTTCAAAATTATGAACAATTTTGACAGGGTAAAGAAGGATATTCTATTCTCACTAGTTGGTATGTCAGTAACTAGGGGGTCACAATTTCAAGACTGTCAGTGAGAGAGCTGAGAGTGAAATGAGGAGAAACTTCTTTACTCAGAGAGTTGTTAGGATTCGGAATGTGCTGCCTGAGAGAGTGCAGATTCCACAGCAGGTTTTGAGAAAAAGTCGATCTCATGTAAAAGTCGACCCCTATTTCTGTGCCAAAAAATCTGCAATTTTCCATATGCCTCACATAGGAGTTGACCCTAGTTCTACACAGATAAGAGAACAACATTTATGAGTCAAGGTATTATCCTGTACATAAATGTTACAATGAGGAAATGAATTTTTTTGTGCTACTATGTGTTTTGTTGTGCAATTCATATCAACGTTACACTGGATTTCTTAAGTTCATTATCGAATGAGCACTATAATTAGTATAATCAATGTGATACAAAGTTTATCACACCATCATTTCCTGTATAAGATAGACCTAAATGCCTTTACTTCACTATAATTACTGTATCCCTGATCTATCCCTAATTGATTGGACATGCAGCTGTTGACAATTTCTCACAGCTACACTGAGACTGTGTGAGAGTCAAATGTCTAATAATTTTTTATCAGAACTAAAAGCATACAATGTTAATTTGAAAAACTAAAACAACAGTAGACGAGAGAAAATAGAGGGAAATGGAAGAATTTGGTGTGAAAGTTTAAGACGCATTAGGTCAGAGTCAGGTGACAACTTCCTGTTGTGTGCAATTGAGCTTCTGCTAAAGATACACTATTTTGGACTGTAGCATGAATTTCAGCCACTCAAAAGTAGCATCCATGTAATAGTCGACCCCATAAATTTAACTTTAAAAAACAGTCTAAAAAAACACCTTTTACAGGACTATGTATGGTATTTGAAAGGGATGAAGTTAGAGGTTTACGGAGAGAGGGCTGGAGGATGGGACCAGCTGGATAGCTTTTTCGGGAGCTGGCACAGACGTGATACATCCTCTGGCCTCCTTCTGCACTGTAAAATTCTACAATTCTATGAACCTGGAGGAAATACCTCCGCATCTGGTCCTGGACTATCCCATGAGGAGAAACATCCTCTTAGCATTTACCCTGTCAAGCCCCTTAAAAATCTTTTACATTTCGATGAGGTCACCTTTCATTCTTCTGAACTCCAGTGAGTAGAACCCCCTGACTTAGGAAGTAGGGAAAGCATGAAAGGCAGTGGAAACACAGTAGATGTAATATAGTTGGATTTTCAAAATCCTTTCATAAGCTACTGCTCAATAAACTCTGCACTTGTGATACTGGAGTCAGAGCAAAGGTAACAGAATGGCTAGCAAGCTGGTTATCAAACAGCATTTATAGAGAATGGGTTAAAGGAGTTGTTTGGAGTGGTAAATGGTCAAATGAAGTGCTGTATGTGTACTAGGACCATTGTTGGTGACCTTTTACACCAATGATTTGGGCTTGGAAATTGAAATTCCAATTTCTAAACTTTCTGGCAAGACCAAATTGGGAGGTTTGATTGATACAGAGAAGGATTTAATAATAAGAAAGGGAATTAAAGGGAAGGTGTATATTGATCTTTCAGATATTGTGGATTGATCTAAAAGAAAATGAAAAACACCAAGAGAATGTTGATCTTTACATTGAGAGGACATGAACACACGAGGTTTGAAGTCATGATTTAGCCACTCAAAATCATGGACCTCGCATCCTGCTTCCTGTAAATACTCTATTCCATTCTCTCAATTCCTACATCTCCATTGCATATGTTCCAATGAGGCCAACTTCAACAAGGGAGCGTCCAAAATGTCCTTCTTTCTCAACTGAGGACTCCCCAGCACTGTTGTCGACAGGATCCTCAACCGGATCTGACCCATCTCTCGTACTTCTGCCCTCACCCCTTCTCCTCCCTCCCGCAACAGCGATAGAGTTCCCCTTGTCCTTACCTACCATCCCACCAGCGTCCACATCCAGAAGATCATCAGACGCCATTTCCGCCACCTCCAGCAAGATGCTACCACCCGACACATATTCCCCTCCCCTCCCTTGTCCGCCTTCCGCAGGGACCGTTCCGTCCGGGACACCCTGGTCCACACTTCCTTCGCCCCCAACACCTCCCCACAGCCCTATGGCACCTTCCCCTGTAACTGGCGAAGGTGCAACACCTGCCCATTTACCTCCTCCGTCCTCAGTATCCAAGGGCCCTTCCAGGTGAAGCAACACTTCACCTGCACTTCCCAGAATCTAGTCTACTGCATTTGCTGTTCACAATGTGGTCTCCTGTACATTGGGGAAAACAGAGCGTAGACTGGATGACTGCTTCGCAGATCATCTACGTCCTGCTCAGAAAAAGACCCTGAGCTTCCAATTGCCTGCCACTTTAATGCACCACCCTGCTCCCTGGCCAACATCTCTGTCTCTGGTTTGCTGCAGTGTTCCAGCGAGGCCCAACGCAAGCTGGAGGAACAACACCTCATTTTCCGCTTGGGGACCCTCAGCTCTCTAGATTCAATATCGAGTTCAATAATTTTAGGGCCTAAACTCTCCCATGTGCAAGCCCCCTACACGACACACCATGCCTTGTTATCACACAGCCTGCCATTACACACTACCCATTGTTAGTCACTAATAGTCTCCATTGACAGCTATTCATCCTCCCAACCTGATCGTTATCAACTCCTTTGTCTGACCAACTGCTCTTCTCTCTCTTTAGGCTCTATCCTATTGTTTACTCCCTATCCCACACCCCCTCCTTATTTTCTGCATATAATATAAACTGACATTTTCCCAGCCACCAGCAGTTCTGACGAAGGGTCACTGGACCTGAAACATTAACTCTGATTTTTTCTTCACAGATGCTGCCAGACCTGCTGAGCTTTTCCAGCAACTTTGTATTTGCCCTTACCCTATAACCCTGCATTTCCTACAGGTAACCCCCCCAGCCTGCACATCCCTGGACACTACGGGGTAATTTAGCATGGCCAATCCACCCCAACCTGCACATCTTTGGACTGTGAGAGGAAACCAGAGCACCCAGGGGAAACTCACACAGACATGGGGAGAATACGCAAACTCCACTGCTCTGGGAACTCAGGTTCAAAGCCCACTACAGCAAATGGTGGAATTTGAATTCAATAAAAATCTAGAACTAACAGTTTAATGATAACCATGAGGTGATTATCAGGAAAAACCCATCTGGATCACTCATGTCCTTTAGGGAAGGAAACTGCCATCCTTACCCGGTCTGGCCTACATGTGACTCCAGGCCCACAGTAACATAGTTGATGCTTAACTGCCCTCTGGGCAATTAGGGATGGGCAATAAATGCCAGCAACGTCCTCATTGCTTGGGCTTCAACTGCACTGTCCCACCTAGACCCTCTTTTCCTTGATTTCCCAGGAGACAAAAGATCCCTGTATCCCAGCATTAAATATATTCAACATCGCAAAATCCACCAGCCCCTGGGAAAAAGAACTTCAAAGATACACAACCTCTTCGGGAGCGGATTTCTCGTCATCTCAATCCTGAATGACTATTCTCCTCTCTTGAGACTGTGCTCCCTCCCTTCGACCAGCATAAACTACCCCTCAGCATTGACCCTGTCAAGTCCCTTCTGAGTCTTGTACATCTCAGTGAGACCACCTCTCCATCCTCTAAACTGCAGTTTCTATCCCAGGACACAAATTCACAACTAAAACATAAGGCAGTCGTTTTGATACATATATTACAGGTGAATAAAATGTAGACAGGGAAAAAAATTCTCACGATCAAAAGTGTGCATCACAAACAGTGAGGTTAAACTGTATCTCTCAGTTCTGTGTTGGATACTGCCTCTCTCACTAACATCTGAAGAAGGAGTGAGACTCCGAAAGCTTGTGTTTTTGAATAAACCTGTTGGTCTATAACCTGGCATCGTGTGATTTCTGACATTCTCTAAGGTAAGATAGACTGGCATTGGAGGAAAGCCAGAGACGGTTTGTTCTGCTGATCTCCGGATATGGAGGAACTGCCTTCTTGTTAAAACACACAAGTGGCTCATCATCTGTCAAAAAGATGCTTAGACACAGTGCAGAAAGGAGGGTTGATACCAGCACTGTAGCCCATGAATCAACTGAGGGTGGCTGCTTCCCTAACCAGTTAATTAATGGCTGGTTAAGGGCTTTCTCCCATTATCATTGACACTCTGACTGCAGTTCCAGGAGTGGCCACAGATCGCGGGAGGCACTACTGGAACTGTACAGTGGCAGGCCCTCTGATTGGATGGCAGTTCCTGGGTGAAGTGCCTTCTCCATCACAGGGACAGAGGGTACAACGTCAGGCAATGAATTGCTTAAACCACAGTAAATAATGTAACTTCTCAGGACACCAGAGTGGCCCAGATTACATTGACCCACAATCAAGAACTCTTTACATGTTTGTTCAGATGGGCTGATGGGATCGTTCAGAAACGTTGCAGCAGGTTCCAGTGAATCCTAGCTTGACATCCAATAATATACACAGTTCACTCTAAAACCTGACTGACCTTGTAGCTTTCGGGATTGCTTTGTTCACTTTAGCCGTGCGGATCAACATTGTGAGAACTTTATTCACAGTACAGTCTAACACCTGTCAATGATCAGCCATCCCCCTTGACTGCTAATGACCCAGGAACAATTCAACAAAAACTGGACACATTTCAAATATTTCTGGTTAATAGTTACCCGACTTATGTCAATTGCATAATCGTGACGAGAGCGGAGGTTAAACATGTTCGACGGTCAGCCGAGAGCTGATTCAGAATAAACCAAAACCTCAACAACAACAGGAATACAGGAGATGACTGGAACATGGGGTGGGCATAATTTAACACAAAGTTTCATTGCGTTTCATCCGCAGGCAATCAGAATCTCCATTCAATTAGAGACAGAGTAAGGCTTCCTCTACACTGTCTCCACTCCCCCACCACATCAAACACTCCCAGGACAGGGACAGCATGGGGTTAGATACAGAGTAAAGCTCCCTCTACACTGCCCGCCATCAAACACCTCCAGGACAGGGACAGCACGGGGGTTAGATACAGAGTAAAGCTCCCTCTACACTGTCCCCATCAAACACTCCCAGGGACAGGGACAGCATGGGGTTAGATACAGAGTAAAGCTCCCTCTACACTGTCCCCATCAAACACTCCCAGGGAGAGGGACAGCACGGGGTTAGATACAGAGTAAAGCTCCCTCTACACTGCCCGCCATCAAACACCTCCAGGACAGGGACAGCACGGGGGTTAGATACAGAGTAAAGCTCCCTCTACACTGCCCGCCATCAAACACCTCCAGGACAGGGACAGCACGGGGTTAGATACAGAGTAAAGCTCTCTCTACACTGTCCCCATCAAACACTCCCAGGGACGGGGACAGCACAGGGTTAGATACAAAGTAAAGCTTCCTCTACACTGTCCCTATCTAACACTCCCAGGTACATCTTTGGATTGACTTTGGTGTTGTTTCTGACAGTGTGAGGTCTGTCATCCCCTCTGTTGGGATTTTCCTCACTGGGCTGGTCCGTGCCAAGCAGTTGTATATGATCCGCAATGAGATAATGATCGTGTGACTCCTTTGTAAACGTTTTCCACTTTGTGAACTTTTCCAGCTTCCTGCTGCAGTCCTGCTGCTCCTTGAATGACTGTACTCTCCCTGTGAGGGAACTGTAGCCTGACCTGTTACCCATAGCCCCAGTGTGCAGTGTCCCACCTGGTCATGTGTATTGGAGTGTGTGCGGCCTCCTGCTCCTCTTAGTGGGACTGCTCCTTTGTCTCTGCTCCTGGATTGTCCTATCAGTGGGAATGTGGGCCTTTTGCTTCTATGGGGAGCTCATTTTTCAACTTCCAGCCCATCTGCTGCTCTGATTTGCATGAGTCCAGATTGGATCAAATATTTAACAATGCTCTATTTAAGTCAGTGCTCACCTTCAAAAGCAATGTGATAGTCCACACTGTCTCAGTGAGTCCTTGTGTTCAACCCAGAAGCTGGCTAAAAATTGGCTGACTCACTCCTTCATGAAGAACAGCCACATAGGATCCCTGATGTGGCTTTAAAAATATCACTCCCAGACCCCAGTTACCACATGCCCCGTTGGTCGTACTTACTTGTAGGTCTTGTGCCAAATAATCTGTGGAAGTGTGGCCAAACTGGAGTTGGCTCTGCACCCACACATTCCCATAGGCCAGAGGTCTCATTAGCTCAGGCCACTCTGGCCTGGGAACACCACAGGCTTCACAGTCAGTGATGAGCCCTCCAATCTCTTTGAAGATCCCAGGTCACCGCACCATGGAATAACCTTAAGTTCAGCACTTGGTAAAACTGTTCCAGCCCCCAGCCCCACGCACACCCCTCCCAGTGTCACTGTGTGCTGTACCCATCCTTTCTACAGACAACACTACGCTGTTTGCGATTCTAAATTGCTGTCAGTGTTCAAAATATCTTTTCATGGCCAACCCACCAGACATTTGGCTTAGCAACCTACAACACAATAGCAACACTTACTTGGTCTTACTTCTGCTTCTGTCGTATTTGGTTGAGCTGATTATGGCCAATGGACTGCCCTGGACTCAGGATTTGGTTCAGTTTCTTGAGCAAACCCAATATCCCACTCTAGGAATACACCTTCTATTGTCTCTAGCTTTCCCTGCACATGTGCCCATTCATAAGCAAATCTCATAATGCAGTGTCAAAATCTCTGTTATTGTGGAGGCAGACTTGTCAGTTCTTTCCCATCGAATAGGAAGGCCAGTTTACAGGCTATCTTTTTGACCACTTGGAAACAGAGATATGTTCCGAACATCTCTCACAAGTCCATGTAGCAGAGAGAGCCTCATTCTCTGTCACTGCATACATGGTTTCTGAGTCTATCAATGCCTGTGATGCAGACTAAGATCATAAGATGTGGGAGCAAAAGTCAGCCATTCAGCCCATTGTGTCTGCTCCACCATTCGGTGAGATCATGGCTGATCTGATAAACCTCAACCCCACTTTTCTGCCTTTTCCTCATAAACCCTCAATTCCATTAGTGAATAAAAATCTGTCTATCTCAGCCTTGAATATACTTAATGACCTAACCTCAACAGCCCTCCGAGGTAAAGAATTCCACAGATGCACTCCCCTTGGAGAGAAGAAATTCCTCCCGATCTCTGTCCTAAATGGGTGACCCCTCATTCTGAGATGTTGCCCTCTGGTCCTAGACTCTCCCATAAGGGGGAACAATCCATCAACATCTCCCCTGTCAAGCCCCCTAAGAATTGTGTACATTTTAATAAGGTCACCTCTCGTTCTTCTAAACTCCAATGAGTACAGGCCCAACCTACACAACATCCTCCTCATAAGGCACTCCCTCCATACTCAGAATTGTAACTTTAACCCTAATCCTAATGTGGAACTAAAGTGGTTAACAACAGCTGTCTGGTTGTTCCTGGTAGAACACTACTCCTCATTCTACAGCCATGAATCAGCAGCTATGGTGTTTGAAAAGGACGAATATTCATGGACTGGGACATCTGTGGGTGTCAACATGTGTCAAATCACCTGAAAAGCATCCAGGGTTAAAAAGCTCTGTGGTCTAGAGCCCCAGACTACCGTCACAGATCATCATCATCATATTATTCCATCGAGTCCACATCAACCCTCCAAAGATCATCCCACCAAACCCATCCCCATCCCTATCCCTGTAACCTTGCATTTCCCACAGCTAATCTATACATCCCTACGCACTAGGGGCAATTTAGCATGGCCAATCCACCTAACCTGCACATCTTTGGCTCATAGAGTCATAGAGTAATATAGCACGAAAACAAACCCGTTGGTCCAACTTGTCCATGCCTGTCAGGTATCCTGAATGGAACCAGTCCCATTTGCCCGTACTTGTCCCATTTCCTTCTAAATCCTTCCAGTACCTGTCCAAATGTCTTTTAAATGTTGTAATTGTACCCGCCTCTACCACTTCCTCTGGAAGCTCATGGGAGCAAGGGTTCAAATCCTACCATGGCAGATGGTGAAATTTGAATGCAGTAAAACTCTGGAATGAACAAAGAAGTTGGCCTAATGGCAACTGTGTAACCACCATCAATCGTCATAAAATCCCATCTGGTTCATCAATGCCCTTCAAGGACAGAAATCTGCCATCCTTACTGGCCTGGCCTACACATGACTCCAGACCCAAAGCAATCTGGTTGACTCTTAATTGCTCTTTCAGCAACTAGCAATGGGCAGCAAATGTTGCCTAGCATTTTAACTGAATGAAAACTGAAACCATCCTTGTATTTTCTTCAGGGGGTGCCTCAAACATTCTGTAGTGGTTCCAAAGTGAGGCATCAAAAATTTCACCAACTAGTTTACAATCCTGAAAAATATTTGTGAGTCATATACAGACTTCAGAGCAGGAAACTCCTCAGTGGCTTTGATATTCTGTGAATCTGCTATTATCCCATCAAGTTATCGATGTAACTGAATCGATGCAGATTCCTCAGTGAACTCCCATTTGTTGTTACATTTCTGACTATAAGTACTTCAAGACTGCATGGATTCTCATGTTGCTGCTAACTTCAGACATACCAGATTGTTTACTGTGGCGCAAGATGTGATTCATTTCCCACATGACTCCATGGAGATCCTGAGAAAGGTTGGACATTGTCCATCGAAAAATCTCCAGGGCCAAGTTGATCCCAAATGGCAGATAATTGAAGCAAAACCTCCCAAACAAAGTAGGAAAGATGGTGAGCAATCTTGGTGGCTTCTCCAATGGCACCTGCCAGAATCCAGCAGTTGCATCAAGTTTTGTGAAAAGCCTACTTATGGATCATTCAGCCAAATTCTGATTAGGGTAAACAAACAGGAGGCTGGAAGAACACTGCAGGCCAGGCAGCATCTAGGAGGAAAGGATCAGTTTCAGACCTGACATGTTGACTGCTCCTTTCCTCCAGATGCTGCCTGGCCTACAGTGTCCTTCCAGCCTCCTGTTTGTCTACCTTGGATTCCAGCATCTGCAGCTTTTTTAATTGTCTCTGATCAGGGTGGATTTCTCTGTCCACTGCCTTGTTGTCTCTGGGTTGGGTGACTGTTATTGTAACTGAACACCACTCGGCTGGTGGAAATGATGCCCATTCTGGTCATTTCTGCATATTGTTTCTAATTTTCATTAAAGGATGTGGAATCTTCCTGGGTGAATGAAGACATAGCGCTGGTTACATCTCTGCAGAGTGATGCTGTCTCTAGCGTTCAGCTTTCCGAATCCATTCTGTAGTGTAGGCTATTCCTGATCAAAGAACCTTCTACAGCAAAAACAGAAATTGCTGGAGAAATTCAGCTGTATCTGTGGAAATAAAGTAAAGTTAACATTTTGAGTCCAGTGACCCTGCTTCAGAACTGACTCAAAATCTTAACTCTATTTTTCTCTTCACAGATGCTGCCACACCTGCTGCGTTTCTCCAGCAATTTCTGTTTTTGATTCTGATTTTCAGCATCAACAGTCCTTTGTTTTATTATTCTGTTAAAATAGATCAGCACTGCTTGTGCCTGTAAGGTTTCCTTGCTCTACAGCACTGACAAGGACTCACAGTATCTGGCGCTTGTTGTAGTCCCTGTATTGGTGTCTCAGATGTGTCTCTTGTGATTTTGTAACTTAAGAACTGAATGGATTCTGTTGATAACAAGGTGTAGAGCTGGATGAACACAGCAGGCCAGGCAGCATCAGAGGAGCAGGAAAGCTGACGTTTCTTGAGAAAATTACTGCTATCTCTGATGGATTCTGTTGATCTTCCGTTCAGATTGATCTGAATTCTTTCTAGACTTTTTCTTCACTCACCAAATGGATGGCTCTCATTGGAGTCAAATGTTAATTTTCCTGCAGTAAATCTGATTTACCAGCAATTCCAGCAATAATTTTGCTTCTGATGAATTCTAACTTTACTCCACTAATCTTTAGAGATCACTAGTGATATCATCAATGGTTTCCCCCTCTATTAAATCTTGGTCTTTCAAGAAATTTATTTGTGAATGTTGAAAATTTTCATAACTCCTTGTAAAGTGGCTGTTGCTTCCTACTTTTTATTCATTTTTGTGGGATGTGGGGATTGCTGGCTGGGTCCAGCATTTATTGCCCCATCCCTAGTTGCCCCCTTGAGAAGGTGGGGGTGAGCTGCCTTCTTGAACCGCTGCAGTCCACCTGCTGTGGGTTGACCCACAATGCCCCTAGGGAGCCAGGATTTTGATCCAGCAACAGTGACGGAACGGCGATATATTTCCAAGTCAGGATGGTGAATGTCTTGGAGGGGAACTTGCAGGGGGTGGTGTTCCCATGTATCTGCTGCCCTCGTCCTTCTAGATGGAAGTGGCCGTGGGTTCGGAAGGTGCTGCCTGAGGATCTTTGGTGAATTTCTGGAGTGTATCTTGTAGATGGTACACACTGCTGCTACTGAGCGTCGGTGGTGGAGGGAGTGGATGTTTGTGGATGTGGTCCCGATCAAGCTGCTGCTTTGTCCTGGATGGTATCTTGTTGGAGCTGCACCATCCAGCCAAATGGGGAGTATTCTATCACACTCCTGACTTGCGCCTTGTAGATGGTGGACAGGCTTTAGGGGAGTCAGGAGTGGAGTTACTTGCCACAGTATTCTCGGACCTGCTCTTGTAGCCACTATATTTATATGGTGAGTCCAGTTGAGTTTCTGATCAATGATAACCCCAAGAATATTGATAGTGGGGGATTCAGTGGTGATAACATTGTTGAATGTCTAGAGGTGGTGGTTAGATTGCCTCTTATTGGAAATGGTCATAATTGGTATTTTTTTTCTTTTCATTCATGGGATAAGGGCACCATTGGCTAGGCAGCATCCCTAATTGCCTAGAGGACAGTTATGAGTCAACCACATTGCTGTGGGTCTGGAGTCACATGTAGGCCTGACCAGGTAAGGATGGTAGTTTCCTTCTCTACAGACCATTAGTGAACCAGATGGGTTTTTCTGACAATTGACAATGGATTCACGGTCATCATTAGACTGTTAATTCCAGATATATATTGAATTCAAATTCCACCATCTGCCGTGGTGGGATTTGAACCTGGTCCCCAGAACATTACCTGGGTCTCTGGATTAACAGTCCAGCAATAGTACCACTTGGCCATTGCCTCCCCAATGGCACAAATGTTACTTACCACTTGTCAGCCCAAGCCTGGATATTGTCCAGATCTTGTTGCATTTGAATATAGACTGCTTCAGATGAGCCATGACATTATAAGCTAAATTCAGGAAGTGCATTAACTTATCAGTGAGACAGTGTAGAGGAAGATTTACTCTATATCTAACCCTGTGCTGTCCCTGTCATAGATTTTTTGATGGGGACAGCATAGAGAGAGCTTTACTCTGTATCTAATGCTGTGCTGCCCCTGTCCTGAGAGTGTTTGAAGGAGACTGTGTGAAAGGAGCTTTACTCTGCATCAAACCCTGTGCTGTCCCTGTACTGGGAGTGATTGATAGGGACAGTGTAGAGAGAGCAGGGACAATGTAGAGGAAAGTTTACTCAGTATTTAACCCCATGCTATCCCTGTCCTGGGAGTGATTGAAACAGGCTTTAAAAAGCAGTAGTGAACTCTCTTGTGTCATTGAGATAAGTAACAATTTCAATGAGAATAAAAAAAATTTGCAAGTCATTGCTGTTGATTTTTACGATTGTGATTTGAATGTATGATTCTGGTTAAACATGTGTGGGGATTGATATTTACAAGTCAATCAGTGACAAGGTTACCATCCCGTAATGACTGTTTTACAAGGACACCAGAAAGATCACGATTTGTTTGTCCTGTGACATTTTGTTGCTCACCTGGTGGTGAATTTATACTAAGCCCCAGAGAAACAGAATTAAAATCCCGTTAGCTAATGAACTAATTAAAGTAATGCCCTCATTGTCTCTCCCTCTGCCAATTAGAGAACTTAAATGTAAACAGAAATTGCTGGAGAAACACAGCAGGTCTGGCAAAATCTGTGCAGAGAGAAACAGAGTTAATGTTTCCTGTCTAGTGACCCTTCTACAGAACTGACACTAGCCAGGAAAAGGTGCTTTTTGATAGGAGGTGGGGGTGTGATGAGGGAGCAGATAGGTGGAGAGGGAGAGAGACAGTTAGGCAGACAAAACGATAAAATTTCTCACATTACTTTCCCAAACTTCCCTCATTCCTTAAACCCCAAGGTCTCTTGCATCTGATTGAATAACAGGACAGACCCAATGGGCTGAATGGCCTAGCCTGTTCTGATGTTTTGCCTGTGTTGTCCAGTGAAGAAAGATTAAAGGAGACTGGGCCTGCATCCTCCAGAGTTTAGAAGAATGATAGTTGATCTCACTGAAACGTACGAGATTTGTACAGGGCCCGATAGTGTGAGTGTGGGGTGTTGACGGTGGGAGGTGAGTGTGAGGTTGGGGCTGTTGTTGTGCTGCCATTTGTCTTTAATAGTGTCCTGTTCAGTCTCATTACTTTCCAGCATGAGGCCAGCTGGAGCCAGGGGACTTTTGAACTCAACCTGTCCAGGCAGATAACCACTAACCCAGGTCCGAAAGGACAACGCCTTGGCATAATTTTTACCAAGCGCTAGTCAGAAATTAAACAGGTTCTGTCTGATATTTTGTCTTTTTGGAATTATTAAGATCTCACAGCTAACAATACACATGAAAAAGTGTTCTGTACCTTAAGCCAGAAGCCCTAATGAACTCTTTGTGACCATTGACACCAGAGGAGTCCTGAGGGTTCGATCACTGAGAGTATTTGAAGAGGAGGCCGATGTGTTTTGGGAATATCAGGGAGTAATGGGTTATGATGAGCTGGCACAGAAAGGGAGTTGAGGTCTTGGACAGATTGGCCGAGTTCTTATTAACTGGCAAGACCAGCTCAAGGGGCTGAATGGTCTCCTCATGCTCCTGGTTCTTATGTAAATGTGTCAGAGGCAGCTCAGAGAAGCTTCACCAGACTAATATTGGGAATAGGCGGCTTGACTAATGTGGTACAGTTGGCCAAGCTCGGCTTGTTTCTGCTGGAGTTTTGAAGGGTAAACGGTGACTTGATTGAAACCGAAAATCCTGAGGGGTCTTGAGCGGTGGATGTGGACAGAATGTTTCCACTTGTGGGACAACCTAGAACTGGTGCTATAACTCACTCAGAGAAAGTAAGAACTGCTGATGACAGAGTCTGAGATAACACAGTGTGGAGCTGCCTATACCTGACCTACTCTTCCTTCTTTTTCTTGATCAAAACTTCAATTTCTCTGGTCATCCAGCATTCCCTACACCTACCAGTCTTGCCCTTCATTCTAACAGGAACATACTGTCTCTGGATTCTCATTATTTCATTTTTGAAGGCTTCCCATTTTCTAGCTTTCCCTTTACCTGTGAACATCTGCCCCCAATCAGGTTTTGAAAATTCTTGCCTAATACTGTCAAAATTGGCCTTCCGACAATTCAGAACTTTAACTTTTAGATTGAGTCTATCCTTTTCCATCACTATTTTAAAACTAATAGAATAATGGTAACTGGCCCCAAAGTGCTCCCACACTGACACCTCAGTCATCTGTCCTGCCTTATTTCCCAACAGTAGGTCAAGTTTTGCTCCTTCACAAGTAGGTACATCCACATACTGAATCAAAAAATTTTCCTGTACACACTTAACTAATTCTTCTCCATCCAAGCCCTTAACACTATGGCAGTCCCAGTCTATGTTTGGAAAGTTAAAATCCACTACCATAACAACCCTATTCTTACAGATAACTGAGATCTACTTACAAATTTATTCCTCAATTTCCTGCTAACTACTGGGGGAGGGATCTCTATTATAATCTCAATAAGGTGATCATCCATTTCTTATTTCTCAGTTCCACCCAAATAACTTACTTGGATATATTTCCAGGAATATCCTCCCTAAGTACAGCCACAATGTTATTCCTAATCAAAATGCCAAAATCCCTCCTCTCATGCCCCTTTTTTTAATCTTTCCTGTCCAATCTATACCCTGGAACATTAAGCTGCCAGTCCTGTCCATCCCTGAGCCATGTTTCTGTAATTGCTATGATACCTCAGTCCTATGCTCCAAACTATGCCCGGAGTTTACCTGCTTTACCTGTTAGGCCTCTTGCATTGAAGTAAATGCAGTTTAATTTATCAGTCCCACCTTACTCTCTGCTTTGTTCCTGCCTGCCCTGACTGTTTGACTTACTCCTTTTCCCAATTGTACCAGTCTCAGGCTGATCCCTCTCTTCATTATCTCTTTTGGTCCCAACAACCACCCACTCCCCACCCCTGAACCTTTTTACCAGTTTACATCTTCCAGAGAAGATCTAGAAAATCTCCCCACCAGCACATTAGTCCCCTTCCAATTCAGGTGCAACCCAGCCTTCTTATACAGGTCACTTCTACCCCAGAAATGAAAAAAAATGTACATCCTTCTCCCCTACACCAACTCCTCAGCCACACATTCATCTGCTCTGTCTTCCTATTGCTACCCTTACTAGCTAATGGCAGCGGGAGTAACCCAGATATTACCACCCTCTAGGACGTGCTTTTTAATTTCTTGCCTAACTTCCTATAATTCTCTCCTCAGAATTTAGTCCTTTTCTCTTCCTATGTTGTTAGTTCCAATGTTCTATCCTTCCCAAGGTGTGGTGCCCAGATCTGCTCACTGTACTCCAAATGGGATCTCACCAGGGTTTTATATAATCTAGCCAGGGCATTGTATAAAACAAAACAAAGGACTGAGGATGCTGGAGATTTGAAACAATAACAGAGATTCTTGGAGAAACTCAGCAGGTCTGGCAGCATCTGTAGATAGAAAGCAGAGTTAATATTTCGAGTCCAGTGACTCTTCATCAGACTGAAGGGGTGGTGGGGCTAGTGGGGAGTGTGGAGTGGATGAGGGAGTCACGGAGAGATAGGGCAGATAGGATGGGGTGGGAAATATATCTTTCGTGGTGGGGTCAGATTGCAGGTGACAGAAGTGGCGGAGAATGATGTATTGATGAATGCGAATGATGAATCCTTAGAAGAGTTTAAAGGCTGTAGGAGTGTACTTCGGAGAGAAATCAGGAGGGCAAATAGGGGACATGATATAGCTTTGGTGAATAGGGTTAAGGAGATTCCAAAAGGATTCTACAAATACATTAAGGACAAAAGGGGAACTAGGGAGATCAGCAAGATCAGCAAGGCTGCCTACGTGGGGAACCACAGGAGATGGGGGAGACACTAAATGAATATTTTGCATCAGTGTTTACTGTGGAGAAGGATATGGAAGATAGAGAACGTGGGGAAGTAATTAGCGATGTCTTGGAAAATGTCCACATTACAGAGGAGGAGGTGCTGGACGTCTTAAAATGCACAAGGGTGGATAAATCCCCAGGACCTGATCAGGTGTATCCTAGAACTCTGTGGGAAGCTAGGGAAGTGATCATTGGGCCCTTTGCTGAGATGTTTGTATCATTGATAGCCACAGGTGAGGTGCTGGAAGACTGGAGGTTGACTAATGTGGTGTCACTATTTAAGAAATGTGGTAAGGAAAAGACATGGAACTATGGTCTGGTGATCCTGACATCCGTGGTGGGCAAGTTGTTGGAGGGAATCCTGAGGGACAGGATTTACATGTATTTGGAAAGGCAAGGATTGATTAGGGATAGTCAACATGGCTTTATTCATGGGAAATCATGTCAAACAAAGAGGATTGATGGGGGCAGAGTGGTGGACGTGATCTATATGGACTTTAGTAAGTCATTTGACAAGGTTCCTCATGGTAAACGGGTTAGCAAGGTTAGATCACACGGAGTAGAGGGAGAACTAGCTATTTGGATACAGAACTGGCTGGAAGGTAGAAGACAGAGGGTGGTGGGGGAGGGCTGCTTTTCACACTGGAGGCCTATGACCAGCGGTGTGCCACAAGGATTGGTGCTGGGTCCACTGATTTTTGTCATTTATATAAATGATTTGGATATGAACATCGGTGGTATGGTTAGTAAGTTTGCAGTTGACGCCAGAATTGGAGGTATAGTGGACAGTGAAGAAGGTTACCTCAGAGTACAATGGGATCTTGATCAGATGGGCCAATGGGCCGAGGAGTGGCAGATGGAGTTTAATTTAAATAAATGTGAGGTGCTGCATTTTGGAAAAGCAAATCAGGGCAGGACTTAATCACTTAATGGTAAGGTCTTGGGCCATGTTGCTGAACAAAGAGACCTTGGAGTGCAGTTTCATAGTTCCTTGAAATTCGCAGATACATAGGATAGAGAAGAAGGTCGTGTTGTGGCTGTACAGAGCATTGGTTAGGCAATGGAATACTCTACAGGATATTGGAATACTGCATGCAATTCTAATCTCCCTGCTATAGGAAGGATGTTGTGAAACTTGAAAGGGTTCAGAAAAGATTTACAAGGACATTGCCAGGGTTGGAGGATTTGAGGGGTAAATTTTCACACAGAGGGTGGTGCGTGTATGGAATGAGCTGCCAGAGGAAGTGATGGAGGCTGGTACAATTACACCATTTAAAAGGCATCTGGATGGGTACATGAATAGGAAGATTTTAGAGGGATATGGGTCAAATGCTTGAAAATGGGAAATTTATTTATGATATCTGGTCAGTATGGACAAGTTGGACTGAAGGTCTGTTTCTGAGCTGTACAGCACTATGACTCTATGATATGGGCAAAGGTAGGTATGTCGAGTTAGGCCATGATCTCATTGAAAGGTGGAACAGGCTTGAGGGGCTGAATGGCTATAATAAATCAGGAAGCCCGACTGAAGAGGAACATCACTGACTGATGAGCTCCAAAATAAAACGACTACTCGTGGTGTACATTGGCTACTCCCCAAGCCAGGACAGACAGTTCCCCACATCCATTCCTCAGGGTCAGCACATGAGAAAAGGAGACCATTCAGGTTCTTGAGCCTGTTCTATTCCATTCCAGTCCATCATGGCTGATCAATGTCTCAACTCCATCGGGTCACCTTGCTTCAGTAACGCTTAAACCCGGTAACCAATTAACATCATTCACCCTCACCTTAGAAATTGTCAATTGACCTGCAGCATCTGAACTTTTTGATGACAGGGTTCCCAGTTTAACTCTCCTTTCTGTGAAGAGATGCTTTCTGACCTACCCCAGACAAATCTTTACTCACCCGCTGATCCACAGCCACAATATTGTCCAGGACAGGCACTCCCAACGCCAAGACTTTGTGAGCATGGCACCTTCCCATACTTAAATGTGTGATATTTCACTGAACCACAGAATTATTATAATACAGGAGGCCATTCAGCCCATCATGTCTCTCACTTTCTCTTTCCTTTTCCCTGAAACTCTGCACATTGTTTCTATTTAAATAATCATCCAATGTCCCTCTTGAGTGCCTCAATTGAGCCCAACTCCACCCCATTTCCAGGTAGTGCATTCCAGACCCAAACTTCTCACTGAGTGAAATGTTTCGTGTTGCACTCACATTTGCTTCTTTTGCAAAATGCTTTATATCTATTTGCCCTGGTTCTGGACCATTTGATAAGTGGGAACAGTTTTTCCCAATGGCTCTACCCAGATCCCAAATGAAAACTTTCATCAAACGTATTCTGAGCCTTCTTCTGCCAAGGAAAACAATTCCAACTTCTCCAGTACATTCACATCACTGGAAGTTTCTCATTCCTGGAACTATTCCTGTAAACCTCTTCTGCACTCTCACCGACACATCATATCTTCCCCATAATGTGGCTGCCAGAACTGTACCAAATACTCCAGCTGAAGTCTAATAAGAGTCTTGTACAAGTTCAGCATCACTATTTTGTACTCTGTGTCCCTATTAGTAATTTAATGACCTTTAATGACTTATGTACACCCAGGTCCCTCTTCCCCAGTCCACCATGTAGAGTAGTACCTCTTATTTCATATTCTCTTTGCATATTTTTCCTGGTAAAATATATCCCTGGCCGCCTACTCCATCAATTTGTCAATGTCCTTTTGGAGTTCTACACTTTCCTGCTCACAGTTTACAACTCTTCCAAGTTTCATGTTATCTGCAAACTTTGAAAGTGCCCCCTGCACACCAGAATATTATTATATATCAGGAAAAGCAAGGCTCCCAATATGGACCTCTGGGGAACTGCACTATAGACCTTCCTCCATTAACCTTTACTCTCTGTTTCCTAACATCCAGTCAATTTTGTGTCCACATTGCTACTGTCCCTTCTATTCCATAAGCTATAACTTTCCTCACATGTCTGTTGTGTGGCACTGAATCAAACACCTTCTGGAAGTCCACATAGACCACATCAACAGCATTGCCCTCATCATCCCTCTCTGTTACCTCCTCAAAAAACTCTAGCAGAGTTAATTTGACATGATCGTCCCTTAACAAACCCATTCTTACTGTTCCAAATTAACCCACATGGTTTTACAATGCGGCTATTAATTCCACCCTGAGGAATTGTTTCTAGAAGTTTCCCCACTGCCGATGTTAAACTGACTGATCTACAATTGCAGGGCTTATCTTTCCAACCGTTTTTGAACATTTGCAATTCTACAGTCTTCCAGCACCTCACCCAAATCCAGGGAAGACTGGGAGCTTATGGCCAGTGACCTGCAATTTCTACCCTCACATCCATCTGGTCCTGGGTCCTTATTAACTGTAATTATCAACATAAAGTAGCTTAAAAATAAATTCATCCAGTGTCCTGGATGGTTTATGATGATAATATTGAAAGGTCATTGAACTGATGTACAATACCGGATATCACTTTCCCCACTGGGGGGTGTTTACAACAGGGGTTATATCTAACATTGGGGACATGCCCAGCCCACCAGCCCCTGCCCATTGGAGCAAAACATAGGCTGCTCCCTCAGAGCGATACCTCTGGACATGGTTTATTCTGAAAGTCAAGCTCAACCAGACAACACAGAGGCTACAGGTCTCCCCACACGCCCACATGAATAATTCAGGCCCAATTAAACCTGATGTTACCCAGCATAGCCAAAGGCTCTTGGAGTGTAGTGATCTTGTCCTTACCTCTGGTTCAAGAGGATTGGGCTCCATTGGGTTAGGGGGATTGGCCATACTAAAGTATCCATGGTGCCCAGGGATGTGTGGGTTAGCCATTGTAAAATGCAGGGTTACAGGGATATGGTGGGGGTGGGTCTGGGTGAAATGCTCTTCAGAGGATCGGTGTGGACTCGATTGTCTGAACAGTCTCTTTCTGCACGATAGGGATTCTATGATTCTATGAACCTTCAACTGCTCCAGAGGACATCTAAACAGTTTAATTTAAAACGTCTACCCACAGGGTGCCACAATACCGTGGGATGGGGCAAACTATTGGTATTTTTCAAATAGGTAGAAGGAAGATGGAAGACATCTTCAGTGACTACCCTTAGCCCATTACAGAATTCCTACAGTATGGAAACAGGCCATTCAGCCCATCGAGTTTCCACAGACCCTCCAAAAAGCATCCTATTCATCCCCACCGCATCCTCATAGCCAATCCGCCTAACCTGCACATCTTTGGCTGGACTGTAGGAGGAAACCCACACAGACACAGGGAGAATGTACAAACACCACACAGTCACCCAAGGGTGGAATTGAACCTGGGTCCCTAGCACACTGAGGCAGCATTCCTAACCACTGATCCACCTTGCCACCCATCCTAAGATAATTCATGACCCTGCCTCGCAACTCTCCAGCCCCTCCCTAAAGTGGCCAACCCCTCCCTGCCTGGGCTCCCATTGGTTTCCTTTGTGGGCCACCCTGCATTGGCTGGTGCTGTGAAAGGGTGAGACTTAGGGGCCAGGTCCGAATCTGCATTAGTCTAGCTGCCTACAGTGTGTTATGGTTTGTCTTGAATGTGGCAGCTTTGAGGCGACCTTTCTTCCCACTGGCTGTTATATTTCTGCTGAGTGTCAGAAACTGTCCCAGGTCTGGTTTGCTGGGTGGGCTCTGACATCAAAGTTTCTCAGCCTCTTTGTTGCTTCAGTCAAGTTCACAAGAACATTGAAATGTAAGGCAGGAGGCTTGGAGGGGATTTGTGAAAAGCCATTTTCACCCAGAGGGTGGTGGAGTCTGGAAGGTACTGCCTGGGAGGGGAGTTGAGGCAGGAAACCTCACAATCTTTAAAACGGACCAGGGTCAGCGCTTGGGGTGTCAGAGCATTCAAGGCTATGGACCTAGTTCGGGAAAGTGGAACTGCTGCAGGCAGCAGTAGTGTTTTTGTTAGTTCAGACTTGATGGGCCAAATGGTCTCATCTGTACTGTTTGATTCTGCGAAAGATTTTTAGAAATTAAAACCCCAATTCTAAATCTGGCTCCAAGTCGAAAACATCATAAGGCTCAGAGCACAGACCACCAAACCTACCAGGGTTTCTGCATCTCACTGACCTGGAGATATGTAACCATACTACAGGAGGCTCAGAACAACAAGGGGGCTCACCCCTCTGGACAGTGACAGACACAGGGAGCTTGTCTCTGCGTGTCAGAGACCCAGACAGTGTAGACATGCCCCAGGGAGTAACTGCACAGAGGTATGGATTCATCCTCACGGGGAAAGACAGAAGCAATTAAACATCTAAATTCTGTTTCATCTGGAATCCTACAGAACGTAACCCTGCTCTTTCTCAAATGCTGCTGTGTTCTTTTCCATCTACCTGAGAATGTGGGTGGCTAAAAGACATCATCTCCCACAGTGCAGCATTCCCCCATCATTGACAATCTTTAGATAAACCTCGTGGATTGGGACCCCCTGGTGTGCTGCCCTAAAATGAGAATATCTTGCCCACACTGGGCTATAGTGAACACGTTGTACTCGCCTGCGTGCAGCTCATTTACTGGAGCACAAACGGATCCAGTTTCCCAATTTTCATTCCCTTTTATTCACTGACGTAATATTCCTGGAAAGCTGGCAAACTTGATCATGAGACTTGTGTTTCTAAAGAAAGCAGAGCTCTGTTTACAAACCTCCTGTGGCCTACAGCAGCCAATATCCATAGTCTGTATAATGCCATGGCGAGCTGTGTTCAGAGAAATGTAATGTATTCCTGTACAAGGAGCAACTTTCTCCTGCTATTTGATATCAGCAACAACAATGTGCATTTAGATAGCAACACAGTGTAAAATGTCCCAAAGTGCTTGTTAGTAACCCTATCTGACAAATGTTGACAATGATCTCCATAAAGATATATGAAGGCAGATGAAAAAGGCACTTGTTCAAGGAGATAGGTCAAGAGAAGTGGAGAGCAGTGAGCTATGGTTTGGCCAGGAAACTCCACACCCTAGAGTTCACTGCTGTCTTTCTGATATTAAACCTCCATTCCCCATAAGAGGCTAAACACAAAGACACCTCATTGAGTGCTGCCAAAACTGCTCCCTGGTTGCACTCCCCCTAGGATTCCTCAAGAAACTGGGGGGAGAATCCAGCAACTCACCAGTTCCCCAACTGCCCAGACCCATCTCCTGGGACATCAGAGCACATTCTCTCCCTTTCAGCCAATGTACCTCAGTCCTTATCTGTGCTGGGGACCTGGTGAAGGAGGACAGAAAGCAGGCTTAAGTTAGCGTGCGGCTGGATTTGTTGGCAGGTGCTCCCCAGAAATTTCCACATGGTTTTTCTCCCTATTCCCAAGTGTTATTATATCCTGTTGTGCCATACATGTGACATATGTGGAATGTTCTTCCATTTTGTGTTCCATTATTTAATGTATTACTAATTTATTTGGTTTTTTGAGCATGCACATTGATTCCAAACAAAATCAAATTAAATTCATAACTAAAATGCTTCTCAGTGGTGTGTGACTCAGGGTTGAGCCTTTCCCAACCTAATCCCCTCCTATTCCGCGCTGAAGCATGAAAGCAAGAGTGAGAGAGTGAGAGACGGTGAGTGCGTGTGCTGAGTGTCTGTGTGTGTGTGCGTGTGTGTGTCTGTGTGTGTGTGTGAGTGTGTGTGTGTGTCTGTGTGTGTGAGTGTTTATGTGAGTGTGTGTATTTTTTTAATTCATTCATGGGATGAGGGTGTCACTGGCTAGGCAGCATTTATTGCCCATCCCTAATTGCCCAGAGGGTAGTTTAGAGTCAACCACATTGCTGTGGGTCTGGAGTCACATGTAGGCCAGACCAGGTAAGGCTGGCAGTTTCCTTCCCTAAAGTACATTAGTGAACCAGATGGGTTTTTCCGACAATCGACAATGGATTCATAATTCCAGATATTTATTGAATTCAAATTCCACCCTCTGCCGTGGCGGGATTCAAACACGGGTCCCCGGAACATTGTCTGTGTGTGTGTGTGTGTGTGTGTCTGTGTGTGTGTGTGTGTCTGTGTGTGTCTGTGTGTGTGTGTGTGTGTGTGTGTCTGTGTGAGTGAATGTGTGTGACGGTGTGAATGAGTGTAAGTGTGAGTAATTGAGTGTGTGTGTAAGTGAATGTGTGTATGTGTGAGAATGAGTGTGTATATAATTGTGTGTGTGAGTGACTGTGTGAGAGAATATGTGTGAATGAGTGTGTGTGCGAGTGTGAGAATATGAGTGTGACAGTATGTTTGAATCTGAGTACGGGAGAATGTATGTGTCAGAGAGTCAGAGTATGTAAGCAAATGTGTGAGTGTGAGAGAGTGTGTGTGTGAGTATTTGCGAGTAACTGTGACAGCATTTACGTGAGAGAGTGAGTGTGTATATGTATGAGAGTGAAAGAGTGAAAACTGAGACTGTGAGTCAGCTGGATGGATGTACACACTCACAGACACACAGACACACACACACTCACTCACAGACACACAGACACTCTCACTCACTCAAAGACACACACACACACACTCACATAGACACACACTCACGCACACACTCACATACACACACAGACAGACACACACACACACAAACACACATGCACATACACACAAACACACACACAGACACACAGACACACACACACATACACACGCACTCACACATAGACACACAAACACACACTCACTCACAGACACACACACAGACACTCACACACACAGACACACACACACACAGTCACTCACAGACACACACACACACACTCACTCACAGACACTCACACACACACACAGACACACACACACACACTCACAGACACACACACACACACGGACACACACACACACACACAGACACACACACACAGTCACTCACAGACACACACACACACACATACACACACACACACACAGTCACTCACAGACACTCACACACACACAGTCACCCACAGACACACACAGACACCCATTATGCCTGAATTGTACTGAGGCCAGCTTGCACAATGATTCACGGTCAGTGTCAGTTAAAATAAAATAAAGAACTGCGGATGCTGAAAATCTGAAACAAAATTGTTTGAGAAACTTAGCAGATCTGGCAACATCTGTGGAAAAAATCCTGAGTTAATGTTTTGAACTAGTTACAAAATTGGCTTGAAGGACGGTGATAGAAGGAGTTTTTCGGACTGGAGGCCTGTGACCAGAGGTGAGGTACAGGGGTCGATGCTGGGTCCACTGCTTTTTGTCATTTATACAAATGATATGGATTTGAATATAGCAGATATGGTTAGTAAATTTGTAGATGACACTAAAATTAATGGTTTCATATGAAATAACCCCACAGAGGCTGGTATTCTATCACCAAATCTCCCTTTATTTACATGTGGAGAGTCCTTGACACTGATCCAGCTCCCTCAGAGCCAGCCTTAAGAGTGAACAGAACCTCTGACACTCCTGTTTATGTCTGTCAGCCAGGGCTCCCTGATTGGACCAGATTAACAGCCCCAATCACCTGGCTGACCTCATTATAATCACTACATCCCTCCCCCTCTGTGCCCGAGGACACAGGCTGGTTTTGTTTTGTAGCTCCTTCTGGGGTGTTTTAGCACTGGGTCAGGTTCCTCCAACTCTAATATGGGCAGCATGTAACGCACAGTAACACGCCTCTTGTACCCGGAGCATCTCGGAATAAATTCACTCTCCTCTTCAGGTGGCAGAGGCTCCAAGGCAGTGACATCTGCTGTGTCCATCTCAGGCTCCAAGGTATCTTCAACGCTTGACAGAGAGGGAGAACCTACAGGGTCTGGAACAGTCAGAAAGGCTGTTGAGGAGATGGGAATGTTTTGCTCCCATACTATTTGCAAGTTTGCTGCCTTCATATGTCCATGTGCTTGTTCAGGACCATCTCACCTACCCAAACTTTATACCTCACTGGACCTGACCTCACGTTGACCATGCCTCTTACCCATGCAGGGCCATTCCCGCGGTTCCTACACCAAACCTCATCCCCTAAAGCAAACCATCTCTCTCCCGTAGCACCATTTTGTGCCCGGCATTGGCGTTCCTGAGGCTGTTTTACCCTCCCCGCTACCTGCCCCCCCAAGGTCTGGGAAGACCAGGTTTAACCTGGTGCAGAGTCTTCTCCCCATTAGTAACTCTGCTGGACCCATCCCTGTAGTTACATGAGGGGTAGTCCCATAATCAAACAGGAACTGGGACAGTTTGGTACCTAGTGACGCTGTAGGCTGTTTCTTTAAGGCTGCCTTCAAAGTGTGGCCTGCTCTTTCTGCCAGACCATTGGATGATGGATGGAACGGAGCTGTCCTTATATGTTGAATACCGCTTGACTTTGGGAAATACTCAAACTTGCTGCTGGTAAACAATGGCTTGTTATCTGTCACCAACACTTCCGGGACTCTGTGTATTGCAAACGTTGCTTGCAGCTTTTCTGTCATTGCCCCCAGTGTTTGACAAACAAACTCTATGCACGTCCAGTCACTTTGAGAGGGCATCAACAATGACTAAGAACATTGAGCCCACAAAAGGACCTGCATTAGTCGGCGTGTGACTGAGTCCAGGGTTTACCCAGCGATACCCAAGGAAGCTCCTTGTTGGCAATCTGGGCACTCTACCAACGCGGCAATGTCTATGTCCAATCCTAGACACCAGACACAACTTCTCACCAATATGAGATAACAAGGTGTAGAGCTGGATGAACACAGCAGGCCAAGCAGCATCAGAGGAGCAGGAAAGCTGATGTTTTGAGCCTAGACCCTTCTTCAGAAATGGGTGAGGAACTGAAGAATTCCCCATTTCTGAAGAAGGGTCTAGGCCCGAAACGTCAGCTTCCTTCTCCTCTGATGCTGCTTGGCCAGCTGTGTTCATCCAGCTTTACACCTTGTTATCTCATATTCTCCAGCATCTGCAGTTCCTACTACCCCTTCTCACCAAGATCTTCACTTTGGAAACCCCTGGATGACCCAGGTGGAGTTCAGCCAGAATCTGGCAGTGACCTTTGCTCAGGATAATCCCTTTTGCTCCCCATAATAACATGCCGTCCTCTACCGTGATTGGATCTCTCTGGGTTCAAAAAGGTTTCAATTCTGGTTGTGATGGCCCTTTGGTTTCCCCCATCACCACCAGCTGTTCCAGTTTTCCCAGGACCGGATCCTTCTGTGTCCAAAGTCTGATATTGTCAGCTGTGACTGGGAGTGTGCCCAGAAAATTTAAAACTTTTATGGATTATTCCAGTGGCGGTATCATCGGGGGTGTATCTGCCAGTGGTAGGTAGCTCAATGCATCCACATTCACTACTTGGCCTCCTGTACAGTGTTCCAACTTGTAATTCTACAACTTAGTATTAGAGCCCACCACTGAATTCAGGCTGAAGCTATGGGCAGCACTGCCTTGTCCTCTTTAACTAGAGCTAGCAGGGGCTTACGGTCCGTTATTATTACAAATTTATATTCGTAAAGGTATTGGTGGAACTTCCTGACTCCAAATATTACCGCCAAACCTTTCTTCTCATCCGGGTGTATTTACACTCTGCATTAGCTAAAGTCCTGGATGCACACGCTTTTGGGTGTTCCTCTCCATTGGGCCAACTATGAGCTAATGCCACCTCAATGCCATACGGGGATGCGTTTCATGTTAATACCAGATCTCACATGGGATCATAGTGTTCCTACCCCCGAGAGGATGATAGCTGTTTCCTCACTTACCTAAAAGCTAAGGCTTGGCTATGCCACCATTTCCAAGGCTGACCCTGTTTTAGGAGTTGATGCAAAGGTGCCAGGATGGAGGCTGGTTATGTATGAACTTTCTGTAATAATTCACAAGCCCCAGGAAGGACCTGAGCTCTGGTACAGACGGGGAACTAGGGCACCTTTGGTCACCCTCACTTTATCCTCCAACAGGTGTAACCCGGTTTTGTCGACTCTGTAGCCCAAGGAGGTCACTTCCTGGAACATACACTTTCCCTTCTAAAGCATATGCCCACCTGGGAGATACATCTAAGGGCTATGTCCAAGTTCTCTAACTGCTGCTTATTGGCCCTCCCTGTTATTAGCACATCATCCAGATAAATGACGACTTAGGGTAGACCTTGTAAAATGTTCTCCATCATTCACTGAAAAATGGCACAGGCTGATGATACCCCAGATGGCAATCTCATACATTGGTACAAGCCCTTATGGGTATTAATTAAAGCATACTGCTGGGGATTCTCATCTAACCACAATCACAGGTATGCATGGCTCATATCCAGCTTAGAGAAGGACAGTACCCCTGCCAGCTTAGTGTATAAGCTCTCTATGCGAGGAATTGGGTATTCATCCGGCGGTGAAAAATGGTTTACCGTTTGTTTAAGAACCTCACAAAGGCAAATCGACCCATCAGGCTTCACAATCGGTATGACCAGTGCTGCCCATTCTGTACCTGGTTCAACGGTTCCTTCACTTTCCAGCCTCCTGATTCCTGCCTCTGCTTTTGCTCATAAAGCGAATGGCACTGGGCAGGCCTGGCAGGATCATGGGATTGCTTCAGCCTGAAAAACAACCCTCTACCATCACTCTCCGTCTCCTACCAATTTTGTATCCAATTGGCAAGCTGTCCCTGAATCCCCATGTGATTTAACTTCACTAATTAGTCTACTGTGCGGAACCTTGTCAAAGGCTTTATTAATGTCCAAGTAAACAATGCCTACCTCTCTGCCCTCATCGATCTTCTTGGTTACTTCCTCAAAAAAACTCAATCAAGTTTGTGAGACACAATTTCCCTCACAGAAAACCACGTTGACTGCCCCTAATCATTCCTTGACTCTCAAATGCATGTAAATCCTATCTTTCAGAATCACCTCCAATAGCTTGCCTAGCACCAATGTTAGGCTCACAGGCCTATAGTTCCCAAGCTTCTTCTTACAGACTTTCTTGAATAAAGGCACAACATTAGCCACCCTCCAGTCCTCCTACACCTTACCTGTGGTTGTAGATGATATATTTATATTCCTGCAATTTCTTCTCTAGCTTCCCACAATATCTGTAGATTGGGACAGGCTTTGGGGAGTCAGGAGGTGAGTTACTCGCTACAGTATTCCTAGCCTCTGACCTGCTGTCATAGCCATCGTATTCATATGCTCATCACAGTTCAATTTCTGGTTAATGGTAATCCCCAGAATTTTGATAGTCAAGGATTGATGTATAAACTCACAAACAGCCCATGTGAGAAAGTGAGTAGGACAGATACCAGATGCAAAAAGGCCTTGTCAGTGCAGAGGAGCAAAGAAGCCTCATTGGCATGGACAGTACCCCATTTTTAAAAGTCACTCAATAGGTCCCTTCCAGAGAATGTGCAGAGGTAGGATACAGTTCTACAAGAGTAAGAAATCAAATCGTTATCTGCACAGAGACGTTATTGAGGCAAAATGGTCTACAATACAAGAAAAACCTAATAGTGTTCCCAGGCAAAATAAGTCATCCGTACCTTACTTTTTATAAGTTAATATTTCTGTCAATGTTTATCACATGAGCTTCTAGTTAGACAGTGTGGTAAGTGTAATTATATAGTGATAGTGATATTGATTAGGAAAACACTATTTACAGCAAACAACACTGCACCCTCATGGTCCAGGAGGTATAGCACTTAAGATTAAAGGCATGCTCCAAGCAACTCTACATTTTTTCACAAATACACTCACAGGAAGAGGGTGGCACTGTCTCTGCCAGTAACTGAGCATCCCTAATCCCTCTGGAATGGATGATGAGGTGCAGCCTAATTGAATTGCTGCAGTCCATGAGGGTTAGGCCCATGCTGTTAGGGAAGCATTAACATTGACTGCCAAGTGAAGGAACAGCAAAACATCTTTGTGGTTTGGAGGGGAACCTACAGTATATAGGGCCTGTCAAATAATGGAAAGCCTGTTCATTTTTCACAGTGAGGTAGCAAAGCATGTCCTAACATCGATCTGCTTCGAATAAAGTTAGGAAACAGCTGACATAATCAGTCAAGGAACAGCTGGTTGATAATTTCACTCAGTTGAATGGTGGGACTGTAACCAAACAACAGAATCCACCCTGATTAGTTCCATCAGTGAAAGGGCCTCGTTTCACACTGAGAGAAAGCTAGGAACCTGTGGCCATACTGAATTGGGACAACTGATTCCCACTGCTCTTAACACTGAAGCGCACTCAGACCGCAAGAGGCAGAAGGCTTGTGATAGCCGATGGACAGCAAATTCCACTTTAGACAACTGGCATATCTCGAACACTGAGTACAACCCACTTCAGAAAACAACTGGACATGGTAGATTCCAGTCAGATGTTAGTTGCTGAAGGGACTCAGACCAAGCAGTTCCAAGAAAAATATTTGACTTGCTTATCTTCCCAGGAAGAAATCCCCCGTCACTGGGACAGAGGTCAGGCCAAGCCAGAAGCGATCCTCAACTGCATGAATACCAGAATAACTTAGGGCAACAGGAGTGTCAGAGTTAATCTGACAGAAAATGTATTTCTGCTTCAGCAGCAAATCTACACGGGAATTGAGAATAAAATGCCACCAACACAGAATACAACTCCCTGGAAGCCATCACTGCCAAGGAACAGCCAAAGAGAGGTAGTGCAGAGGGGGCAGGGGGGCATGGTGGCTCAGTGGTTAGCACTGCTGCCTCACAGCACCAGGGACTCAGGTTCAATCCCACCCTCAGGCAACTGTCTGTGTGGAGTTTGCACATTCTCCCCGTGTCTGTGTGGGCTTCCTCCGGGTGCTCCAGTTTCCTCCCACAGTCCAAAGGTGTGCAGGTTAGGTGGATTGGCCATGGGAAATTGCCTCGTAATGTTCAGGGATGTGTAGATTAGGTGGGTAAAGCAAGATGGGTCTGGGTGGGATGCTCTGAGGGTCAGTGTGGGCTTGTTGGGCCAAAGGGCCTGCTTCCACACTGTAGGGGTTCCATTATTCAAAGAAGACATTGTCTAGTTCCTCAGGGAGGATGTGCTTCATGAAGGAACTCAAATAAATTTAAGATGCTGCAGCTTAAAAGGACCCTCAGACCTCAGACTGTCACCAGGAGAATCAAAGACAATAATCTTCATCAGCTCTGACAGAGTCATCTGGAGTCAAAATGTTAGCTTGCTCTCTCTCCCTGGATGCTTCCTGACAAGCTATGGTTTCCAGCAATTTTATTTTCGGGACAGATTCCAGTATCTGCAGTAATTTTCTCCTACAACGATCACCAACCTGGCCAGGCTCAGACCTGATGATAATATATTCTGGGAGAATACTGAACCATCTAGATCCTCAGACTTTGTAAAGTCAGAGACTTGCAGGAAGATGGGGAGTGGTTAATGTTACGAATACACTGTTGTATAATACAAGTAACATGAAAAGAAAAGCTTGGGAAATGTGTTGAATGTGGGTCTTAAAGCATTAATACTGAGGAATGCCATTAATAAAACCCATGATAATGAGATCAAACGGCTACATGGGTGGGGACATTTTGGATCATGAATCAGTGAGCCTTCACACTGGGTCCACATCACACTCTCTCTAACAATGTCCATCCAATCGAAGTAATCTATAAGGAGTTGCCAGCGTGTAATAAACCATATCCTGCCACAGACACGTGATTAGTCTACTTAGGTCAGGAAGTGGTTTTCCAATGCCACACGAAACCAATTAGGCCCCATAGCACCCTCAGCACTGACCCTCCGACAGTGCGGCTCTCCCTCAGTACTGACCCTCCGACAGTGCGGCACTCCCTCAGCACTGACCCTCCGACAGTGCGGCTCTCCCTCAGCACTGACCCTCCGACAGTGCGGCTCTCCCTCAGTACTGACCCTCCGACAGTGCGGCACTCCCTCAG
>NC_063347.1:1897590-1906978 GCF_021869965.1 Rhincodon typus
GGGCCTAGACCCTTCATCAGAAAAGGGTCTAGGCCCGAAACGTCAGCCTCTCTGCTCCTATGATGCTGCTTGGCCTGCTGTGTTCATCCAGCCCTGCACCTTGTTGTCTCAGAAGGTAAATGGTTTGTTAGTCTTTAATACAGGGGGACTTGAGTAAAGAAGTCTTGTTTCAGTTGTATAAGACACTGGTGAGACTGCACCTGAAATATTGTGTGCCTTGTCCTGGGAAGGTCAGAAGGATCGGGAATACAGCAGAGGTTCACAGGACTGATTCCTGGGAATCCTGGGACTGTTCTTTAGGAAAGATTGAGGAGAGTACTGCAATAAGTCCACAGAGGCCGGTATCCTGTCACCATGACACCCCTTTATTTACACGTGGAGAGTCATTGATACTGATCCAGCTCCCTCAGAGCCTGCTCTCAGAGTGAGCAGAACCCCTGACACTCCTGTTTATATCTGTCAGCCAGGGCTCCATGATTGGATCAGATTAATAGCCCCAATCAGGGAACTCATATTCTATAAGGTGCACCTGGCTGACTTTGTTCTAATCAAAACAAGTGTGACTGTATTTTCTGGAGATTAGGAGAATGGGAGTTAATTTCATAGAAAGTAACAAAGTTCTTATGGATATTGACAGAGTGGATATAGAAAGTGTGTTTGTCCTTGTTGGGCTGTGGTGGAGGAGAGCCCGATCTAGAACCAGCAGAAGGGACAGTCTCAGACTAAACGTGGACTGTTTTGGAGTGTGATGAGGAGGAATGACTTAACTCTTTGGAATTGACTAGCCCCAAAGGCTGTGCAAACTCAGTCATTGAGCAGGTTCAAGTGAAAGAATGAGGGATTTCTACATACTAATGTCATCTAGGGATGTGGGAATAGGGTAGGAATACGGTGTTGAAGTTAGATGATCAGCCATAGTTTCAAATGGCAGAAACAAAAACAGAAATTGCTGGAAATGCTAAGTGGGTCTGGCAGCATCTGTGGAGAGAAATCAGAGTCAACGTTTCAGGTCCATAAGACCATAAGACATATGACCATAAGACATAGGAGCAGAAATTAGGCCATTCGGCCCATTGAGTTTGCTTCGCCATTCAATCATGGCTGATAAGTTCCTCAACCCCATTGTCCAGTTTTCTCCCCATAATCCTTGATCCCCTTGATAATCAAGAACCTATCTATCTCAGTCTTAAATGTACTCAATGACCTGCCCTCCACTGCCTTCTGTGGCATGGAATTCCATATATTCACCACTCTCTGGCTGAAGAAGTTTCTCCTTATCTCCGTTCTAAAAGGTCTTCCCTTTACTCTAAGGCTGTGCCCTTGGGTCCTAGTCTCTCCTAACAATGGAAGGATCTTCTCAACATCCACTTTGTCCAGGCCATTCAGTATTTTGAAAATTTCAATTAGATCCCCCCTCATCCTTCTAAACTCCAATGAGTATAGTCCCAGAGTCCTCAAACGTTCCTCATATGTTAAGCTTTCCATTCCTGGGACCATTCTCATGAACCTCCTCTGAACCCGCTCCAGGGCCAGTACATCCTTCCTGAGATATGGGGCCCAAACCTGCACACAATACTCCAAATGTGGCCTGAACAGAGCCTTATAAAGCCTCAGTAGTATATCCCTGCTTTTATATTCATGTCCTCTCAGAATAAATGCCAACATCACATTTGCCTTCCTGACTACTGACTCAACCTGCAAGTTTACCTTGAGAGAATCCTGGACTAGAACTCCCAAGTCTCTTTGCACTTCAGCCTTCTGAATTTTCTCCCCATTTAGAAAATAGTCCATCCTTTTATTCTTCTTACCAAAGTGCATGACCTCACACTTTCCCACGTTGTACTCCATCTGCCACTTCTTTGCCCACTCTCCTAACCTGTCCAAATCCTTCTGCAGCCTCCCCACCTCCTCAATACTACCTGTCCCTCCACCTATCTTTGTATTGTCTGCAAACTTAGCCAGGATGCCCACAGTTCCTTCATCGAGATCATTAATGTACAAAGTGAAAAGTTGTGGTCCCAATACTGACGCTTGTGGAACACCACTTGTGACCAGCTGCCATCCTGAGAAAGACCCCTTTATCCTCACTCTCTGCTTTCTGCCAGACAGCCAACCTTCTATCCATGCTAGCACCTTGCCTCTAACCCCGTGGGCCCTTATCTTACTCAGCAGCCTCCTGTGCGACACCTTATCAAAGGCCTTCTCGAAGTCCAGGTAGATAACATCCATTGGCTCTCCTTGGTCTACCCTGCTCATTACTTCCTCAAAGGATTCTAGCAGATATGTCAGGCATAACCTCCCCTTGATGAAACCATGCTGACTTTGCCCTACTATATCATACACTTCCAAATATTCAGAAATCTCATCCTTTACAATGGACTGGAAAATCTTACCCACGACCAAGTTTAGGCTAATCGGCCTGTAATTTTCTGTTTTTTGCCTTACTCCCTTTTTAAACGGGGGTGACACATTAGCGATTTTCCAGTCCTCTGGGACCCTCCCTGACTCTAGCGATTCCTGAAAGATCACCACTAACTCTTCCACTATCTCTTCAGCTATGTCCTTTAGAACTCTGGGGTGTAGTCCATCTGGTCCAGGTGATTTGTCCACCTTCAGGCCAATCAATCTTACTTGTACCTTTTCCTTGGTGATGGCCACCACACTCAGCTCTGCCCCCTAACTCTCTTGAATTTTTGGCATTTTACTCGTGTCTTCTACCATGAAGACTGACATGAAGTAATTATTCAGTTCATCAGCCATTTCCTTGTTCCCCACTACTATCTCTCAACTGTCATTTTTCAGTGGTCCAATGTCCACCTTTGCCTCTCTTTTGCCCATTATATACCTAAAGAAACTCTTACAGCCTTCATTTATATTACTGGCTAGCTTACCCTCATATTTAATCTTCTCCCTCCTTATTTCTTTTTTTGTTGCCCTTTGTTGGTCATTGTAAGCTTCCCAATCCTCTGGTTTCCCAATGCCCTTTGTCACATTATATGCTTTCTCTTTTGCTTTTATGCTATCCTTGACTTCGTTAGTCAGCCATGATTGCCTAATCCTCCCTGTACCATGCTGCTTTTACCGACGGATGAATATTTGCTGTGTCTCCTGAATTACTCCCAGAAACTCCTGCCATTGCTGTTCCATTGTCTTTCCTGCTCGTCTCCTCTCCCAGTCAATTCTGCCCAGCTCCTCCTTCATACCTCTGTAGTCACCTTTAGTCAGCTGTAATACCGTTACCTCTGATTCTATCTTCTCCCTCTCAAATTGCAGAGTAAATTCTATCATCTTATGATCACTGCCTCCTAAGGGTTCCTTCACTTAAGCTCCCTTATCAAGTCTGCCTCATTGCACAACACTAAATCCAGTATTGCCTGTTCCCTTGTGGGCTCCACCATGAGCTGCTCCAAAAAACCATCTCATAGACATTCCACAAACTCCTTGAATTCCTTTTCTTGCAATCCACTAACAACCTGATTTTCCCAGTCCACCTGCATATTGAAATCCTCCATGATCACTGTGACTTTGTCTTTCTTACACATCTTTTCTATCTCCTGGAGTATCTTGCACCCCAGCTCCTGACTACTGTTTGGAGGCCTGTACACAACCCCAACTATGGTTTTTTTACCTTTGCGGTTCATCAATTCTACCCATACAGATTCTACACCATCTGACTCTACTTCATTTCTTCCTATTGATTTAATTTCATTTCTCACTAATAAGGCAACCCCATACCCTCGGCCCACCTGCCTATCTTTTCGATAGGATGTATATCCTTGGATATTCAGTTCCCAATCCTGATCCCCTTGCAGCCACGTCTCCGTGATGCCTACCACCTCATACCTGCCAGTTTCGATCTGTGCCACAAGCTCATTTACCTTATTCCTTATACTGCGTGCATTCAGATATAACACCTTCAGTCCTGTAATAACCCTCCCTCTTCTCATTTTCATTTGTTTTTCCAGTGTTTGATTGCTAGTCTTTTCCAAACACTGTCCTAATTGTGTCTGTGCTGGAGACTTTAATAACCTCTCCTGAATTTTCCTTCCCTGTCGTTTCTTTCATATTTTTCCATGTAGTTGAATCCACCACTACAGATGTTAACCTGCTGCTTTGTTTCCCACTGGGGCAAGTTTCACCATTCCTTTCCCACCCACTTTCTAGTTTAAAGTCCTGTTGACCAGCCTAATTACCCTTTTCACTGGAACATTGGTCCCAGCTGGGTTCAGATGGAGACTGTCCCAGCAGTACAGATCCCTCCTGTTCCAATACTGGTGCCAGTGCTCCATGAAAAGGAACGCCTCTTTCCCGCACCACTCTTTTAGCCACATGTTTACTTCCCTTATTCTCATGTCCCTATGCCAACCAGCACATGGCTCAGGCAGTAATCCAGAGATTATAACCCTTGAGGACCTGTTCTTTAATTTGGCTCCTAGCTCCTGATAATCTCTGAACAGGTCCCTTGTGACCCTTCCTCAGAACTGATGATAGCTTGGAAAATGTTGTTTTTTATTCAGTAGATAGGGTAGGGGGAGAGGGTAAGGATTAAATGATAGTTAGGGATAGAGCCCAAAGAGAGAGAATAACAGTTGGACAGACAAAGGAGTGGGTAACGGTCAGCCTGGAAGAAAGAATAGCTACTAATGGGGACTATTAGCGGCTGAAAATGGGTTGTGTGTAATAGCAGAGATAGTAGGTGCTGCAGATGCTGGAGAATCTGAGATAACAAGGTGTAGAGCTGGATGAACACAGCAGGACAAGCAGCATCATAGGAGCAGGAAGGCTGACGTTTCGGACAAGGGTCTAGGCCCGAAACGTCAGCTTTCCTGCTCCTCTGATGCTGCTTGGCCTGCTGTGTTCATCCAGCTCTACACCTTGTTATCTCTGTGTGTAATAGCAGACCATGTAATAATAAGACGGGGTGTGTAAGGGGTTGGGAGAAGGTGCCTCAGGCCCTAAAATTGTTGAACTCGATATTGAGTCCGCAAGTGGAAAATGAGGTGTTGTTCTTCCAGCTTGCGCTGAGCTTCGGTGAAACACTGCAGCAAGCCTGAGACAGAGATGTTGATCAGGGAACAGGGTCTTTTTTGCAGGCAGAGTATAGCTATACTGCAAAGTGGTCTCCTGATCTCAAATAGCAGAGCCAGCTCAAGGGGCTGAATGGCCTACACTGCTCTATGTTCCTAAGAGCACTGCTCCACAGTGCCCCGGTGTATATTTATTCGTTAATCAATTCCAGTAAAAGTGGATTATTTGACCATTGTCACAATGCTGTTTCTGGGATCTTACTGTGTGTGAATTTTCTTTCACTTGTGGGACATGGGCATCGCTGGCTGACCCCTTGAGAAGGTGGGGGTGAGCTGCCTTCTTGAACCGCTGCAGTCCATGTGCTGTGTGTAGACCCACAACGTTAAAGTGGCTGTCTTCTTTCCTGAATTGCTGCAGCACTGACACAAAAGGGTTACCTTGCTGCTTGTGAAGTGCCTTCAGACATCCTGAGGTCACAAAAAGTCCAAATTCTTTTGTTATCAATCAATTAAAGGTGAAGATAAATGAAACGTCCGGGGGCTGGAATAACTGGTTTTCCAAACAACGTGAGGAAACTGTGATAACAATGTGTGGAGCTGGATGAACACAGCAGGTCAAGCAGCATCAGAGGAACAGGAAGGCTGACATTTCGGGCCTAGACCCTTCTTCAGAAAAAAAAAAAATTTTTTCCCCAAGGAAGGGTCTAGGCACGAAACATCAGCCTTCCTGCTCCTCTGATACTGCTTGGCCTGCTGTGTTCATCCAGCTCTACACTTTGTTATCACAGATTCTCCAGCATCTGCAGTTCCTGCTATCTCTGAGGAAACTGTGAATGTTTGCTGTCCACACACAAGGGTACGTCACTCACTGGATAAAGTACAACACTGACGGGAGTGAAACTTTCCCAAGGACTGTGATATTGACAGGAGCCTTGTTTTCAGTTTATTGTTGCCGGATGTCTCAAGGTCTTGTGTGGAACAAGGGAGTGGGCGGTGTATGTACATGGACGACTAACACTTCAGAAAGAAAGGAGGAGAACACCCCCATCCACATCAATGGAACTGAGGTTGAGGGGGTGGACAGCATCACGTTCCTTGGAGTGATGATAACCAACAAAATGTCCTGGACTTCCCACATAAATGCGACAGACAAGAAGGCACAACATTGCCTCTTCTTCCTCAGGCAGGTCAGGAAATTTGGCATGTTCATCAGGTCCCTCACCAACTTCTACAGATGTGCCACTGGAAACATACTGCCCGGGTGCATAACGGCCTGGTATGGCAATGGCTCTGCCCAGGACCGTAAGAAACTACAGAAGGTGTTGTGCAGAGCCCAGACCATCACAGAAGCCAACCTTCCATCCATGGACTCTATTCACACGGCTCGCTGCCACAGAAAGGCGGCCAACATCATCAAAGACCCATTGCCCCCCGGTAATGATCTCCAACAACTTCTTCCATCAGGCAGAAGGTACAGAAGCCTGAACACACGCACCAGCAGGTTCAGGAACAGCTTCTTCACGGCCGTTATTAGCCTGATGGATGGACTTTCTAGCCTCAAATAACACTGATCTTGCTAATGCTGATCTCGCCTAATGCTTGCCCTGTGCAATGTAACCTGTATGCCTCTGTCTGAGAGATAGTAGGAACTGCAGATGCACATCCCTTGGTCACTACAATCTGCCCATACTGCTTGTAAATAAAGCTTTTCACTGTATTTCGGTACACATGACAATCAATCAATCAACCATTGATTCTATCTACAGCTACTCAGCACATGTCAAAGTTCAGATGTTCCTGTTTAGCCTTTACTCTCCAAGGATTAGATTTGTCTTTTCATTTAGAGCCATAGAGTCATACAGCACAGTCTAACTTGTCTGCGCTGACCAGGCATCCCAATCTGACCTTGTCCCGTTTGCCAGCATTTGGCCCATATCCCTCTAAACCCGTTTCATTCATAAACCCATCTAGAGCCTTTTAAATGTTGTAATTGTACCAGCCTCCACCACTTCCTCTGGCAGTTCATTCCATACACGCACCACCCTCTGCATGAAAAAGTTGCCCCTCGGGTTCCTTTTAAACTCTTCCCCTCTCACCTAAAACCTGTGGTCTTTAGCTTTGGATTCCCTCACCCTGGGAAAAAGACCTTGGCTTTCTCTCTTATCCTATCTATGCCTCTTATGATTTTATAAGCCTCTATAAGGTCACACCTCAGCCTCATTACGCTCCAGGGTAAAAAGCCCAGCTTACCCAGCCACTCTCTTTAGCTCAAACCCTCCGACCCCTGCAACATCCTTATAAATCTCCTCCAAACCCTGTCAAGTTTAACATCACAGGCAATGTGATGGCTCAGTGGTTAGCACTGCTCCCTGACAGTGCCAGGAACCTGGGTTTGATTCCAGCTTTGGGTGACTGTGTGTGTGGAGATTGCACATTCTCCTAGTGTCTGTGTGGGATTCCTCCAGGTGTTCCAGTTTCCTCCCACAATTGAAAGATGTGCAGGTTAGGTGGATTGGCCATGCTAAATTGCCCATAGTATCCAGGAATGTGCAGGCTAAGTGGGTTAGCCATGGGAAATGCAGAGATAGGGTGGGGGTTGGGTCTGGGTGGGATGCTCTTTGGAGGGTCAGTGAGGACTTGATGGACCAAATGGCCTGCTTCTACACTGTAGGGATTCTATGAACATCCTTCCGATAGAAGGGTGACCATAATTGAATGCAGCATGCTAAAAGTGGCCTCATCAATGTCCTGTACAGATGCAACATGACTTCCCAACTCCGACGCTCAATGTTCTGACCAATGAAGACAAACCATTTAGTCTCAGGATGTGGGAATCACTGGCAAGATCAACATTTATTACCTGTCCCTCGTTCACCTAAATTTGGAGAACACTTACATTACCCTTTCAGATCCCCAAAGACAATCAGTTTCTGCTGTGAATGTCCCTCAATCTTTCTGTTCCTTGAATGGAGCTTGACATCTCCAATCATCAGAGTCAGAGATCATAAGCGGGGGGAGCAGGAGTAGGCCATTCAGCCCATCACATCTTCTCTGCCATTCAGTGAGATCATGGCTGATCTGATAATCCATCACTCTGCTCTCCTGCCTTTTCCCAGAGGGGCCAGAGGGTAGGATATGACCTCTGAATCATTATTTTAGAGCATTGGACAGAACACAAATCCTCTTGGAAGCAGGTTGAAAATTGGAATTAAATGTAAACTTCAACAAAGGAGTATTGGGATAAATAAAACTCTCACATGGTCATAAAAACCCAACTAAAATCCTTTAGGAAAGGAAGCCTGCTGACCTGGGCCTATATGTGACAGCAACGGAGTTCATGCACAGCTGCTCTCTTAAGTGATCTCGAAGGATATTATTTGTATCAAAATTATTGTCAGTGGTTTGGGTAGAAAACCCATCAGCATTGTCTTCTCAGGACAGCTAGAGATGGATTGTAATTTCTGGCCCAGCCTATGAATTGGTACCAGCAGCATATGGACAACATTCCCAAAATGTAAGAAAGGAACCAGGTCAGACTTATATCGAGTTTGGAAGAATTAGACAGAACAACTTCGATAGATGGATGAGAGAATTAAAGATAGAAAAGATGTATGAGGCTTTTTGAGAGATTATTATGCTGGAGGAGTTTAAAAAACTCACTTCCAGAAGCGATAAGAACTGATATTGATGAACAGAAAGTTAAAACAGTGAGAAGAGCTGCAGAGGTGGTGGATGAATACGCATTAGGGCATAAATTGAAATTTAGCTTCCGACAGCAATTTCATTCTGTGAGGGATAGAAACTGGGAAAGAGGGAGATCCTTCAACGAGAAACAAAAAGTAGACCACCCTGGGAACAGCTTACCACATGTGAGGTGGAGGGGTGGCTGAGTGACCCGGGGGCTGAGATACGAATCCCAGTACAGCGTGACTTATCTGGTTACTGCCGAGTGCCGGTGAGGAGCGGACTGGGGGCTGGAGTGATGTGGGACAATTGCTGGATTTGGGCCTGGGACATGTGCTAGGCTGCTGTTATCGGACTGTAATTTAAAACCTTTTCATGATGTTGTAACTACCTCTGTAAGTAATGCTTATGTGTAAGACCACTACTTTTTTTTACTCTGTAGGATTTGTTTCTGGGTACTTGTACCCCTCCGTCACCACCTCAGGCTGTCTGTTCCCGCTCACGCCACCGGCTCACATTTGCTGCCAGTGCGATTCTCCAGGGCTGCATCCCCATGCACTGCTGCGGGGCTCTTCCTCGTGCTGCTCCGGGGCTCACAGCCCATGCACTGCTGCGGGGCTCTTCCCCGTGCTGCTCCGGGGCTCACAGCCCATGCACTGCTGCAGGGCTCTTCCCTG
>NC_063347.1:1906988-1921082 GCF_021869965.1 Rhincodon typus
CACTGCTCTGGGGCTCACAGCCCATGCACTGCTGCAGGGCTCTTCCCCACGCTGCTCTGGGGCTCACAGCCCATGCACTGCTGCAGGGCTCGCTGCTTGCAGTGTTCTGGGGCACAAGGGCTCGCTGCTGTGGACTTGCTGCCGGCTCTGATGCTGAGGGGAGAGAAGAAGAAAACAAAAGGGGAAATAAACAAAAAAGGAGGGAAAAGAGTAGGTGAAGCAGAGGAGCTCCGACAGGAGTATCCTACTCTGCTGCCAACTTGCCGAATGCTAGGAAATCCAACAAAAACAGGAGTTGCTGGAAAAGCTCAGCAGGTCTGGCAGCATCTGTGAAGAAAAAATCAGAGTTAACGTTTCAGGTCTGATGACCCTTCCACAGAACTAGAAAGTCCAATCCACACATGAGAAGTGACAGTGAGAGTAATGGAAAAATTGGCTATTCCAGGAATGCAGTTTATTCTTGGAAATGATATAGCTGGATTACAGGTGGGAGTGATGCCCATTATATTGGAAAAGCCAACTGAGAAGTTAAAAGAAAAATACCCTGGAATTTTTCCAGAATGCATGGTGACAGGATCCCACAGCCACAAGAAGGGAAAACCAAAGAGAAAGATGAAGGAGTTGAGGTCCAGTTTAGCTGACACCCTGTTTGACAAAATGGTAAAGGAAAAATCTGAGCAGGTAGAGGATCGGGCAGAGGTGTTTAGTTCTGAAAGATTAATGGAGATACAACAAAAAGATGAGGCAATAAAAGATTTATGTCGTAAAGCCTACTCAGAAAAAGAATCAGAATGTGTTCCAAAATGCTATTACCTTAAGGATGAAATCTTTAGGAGGCGGAAATGGAGACCTTGGCAGGTTAGTGCAGAGGCGAAATGGGTGGATGTTCATCAGATTGTTTTGCCGTTAACATACAGACAGGAAGCATTGTGGGTAGCACACGAATTACCTGTAGGAGGTCATCTCGGAGTGAGGAAGACTCAGGCCAAGATACAGAAGCATTTCTATTGGCCTGGATTACATAAGGATGTGGTTGAATGTTGCCGTACCTGTTATACGGTGTCACATGGTAGGAAAGCCACAGGCTGTAATAAAATCAGTGTCTTTGATGCCAATTCCCACGTTTGAAGGACCTTGCACAGGGTTATAATTGACTGTGTAGGTCCCCTCCCTAAAACCAAATGTGGGAACCAGTATTTGCTAACCATATTGGATGTGTCTACCAGGTTTCCAGAGGGAATTCCATTACGGAATGTCAAGGCAAGAAATGTTGTGGAGGAGTTGCTTGCTTTCTTTATCCATTATGGACTACGCAGGGAGATTCACGTCAGACCAAGGGTCAAATTTTACTGCCAAACTATTTAACGAGGTCATGGATTATTTAGGCATCAAACACTTTAAATCAAGTACTTACCATCCTGAATCCCAGGGAGCACTGGAAAGGTGGCATCAGACCCTAAAGAGCATGCTGAGGGCTTATTGCCAGGATTACCCAAATAATTGGGATAAAGATATCCCTTTTCTATTGTTTACTATTAGAGATGCTCCAAATGAATCAATTCAGTTTACTCCATTTGAATTGATATTTGGACACAAAATGAGAGGGCCTTTAAAATTAATTAAGGAAAGTTGATAAGTCTGACGTCAGAGTTATCAAAGTTGGATTATACATCTGGAGTGAGAGAAAGATTAAACAGAGTCGGTGAGTTAGCTAGACGACATTTGAAAATGGCACAGCACCTAATGAAGCAAGAAACAGATAAGAAATCTAAAATTTGTATGTTTGCTCAGGGGGTAAAGTATTGGTGCTGTATCAGTGGTAGGAGTCCCCTTCAAAGCAAGGTTTAGTGGTTCCTATCAGATTGAGAAGAAGTTAAGTCTGGTGAATTATCTGGTAAAAATGCCACATAGGAAAAAAAAATTATTGGGTATGTCATGTGAACATGCGAAATGACAGGGAAAGGGAACCGAAGAAACAGGTATTTGTTTCTGCCACTCAGAGTTAGGAATCAAATCCAGGTGATTTGGATTTTGATGTGCTTCAGAATAAATTGTTAAGGAATGGGATAGGGTAGTGAGCTATCTGTCCCAGGATTAGAGAACTGAACGGAAAGACTTGTTACAGTGCTATGAGGACATATGTAGAAATAGAATGGGGAGTACTAACACCATAGTACATGAGGCTGATGTAGGGAATGCTGTTCTGATAAAACAACACCCCTTCCTTACTTGAGAAGAGATATACTAGCACTGGAGAGGGTGCAGAGGAGATTCACTCGGTTGATTCCAGAGTTGAGAGGATTGGATTATAAGCAGAGACTGAGTATGCTGGGATTATACTCATTGGAATTCAGAAGAATGAGGGGAGATTTTATGGAAACATATAAGATTATGAAGGGAATAGATAAGGTGGAGGCAGGGAGGTTGTTTCCGCTAGCAGGTGAAACTAGGACTAGAGGGCATCGCCTCAAAATAAAGGGAAGCAGATGTAGGACTGAGGTCAGGAGGAACTTCTTCACCCAAAGGGTTGTGAATCTGGAATTCCCTGCCCAGTGAAGAGGTTGAAGCTACCTCGCTGAATGTGTTTAAGGCAAGGCTAGATAAATTTTTGAACAGTAAAGGAATTAAGGGTTATGGTGAGTGGACGGGTAAGTGGAGCTGAGTCTCAAAAAGATCAGCCATGATCTTATTAAATGGCGGGGCAGGCTCGAGGGGCCGGATGGCCGACTCCTGCTCCTAGTTTTTATGTTCTTATGTTCTTACAGGCTTAATCCTCTCAAAGCAGCGCAGGTTCAGAAGGAAGTGGAAGCGATGATCGAAGAAGACATCATAGAGATGAGTCAGAGTGAGTGGAGTTCATCAATCATGTTGGTTCCCAAACCTGATGGTACTCAACGATTCTGTGTAGGTTATCAGAAGGTCAACACCATGACCAAATCTGACTCATACCCAATTCCAAGTCTGGAGGATTGTGTGGAGAAAATAAGACAAGCCACTTACATCACAGAGTTGGACCTACTTCGTAGTTACTCTTTGTTGGAGAGAGCAAAAGAAGTTTCTGCTTTTGTAACCCAAATAGGCTGTATCAATTTCAAGTAATGCCCTTAGAGAATGAAAAACGCACCAGTCACTTTTCAAAGGCTTATGAACAGAATTACTGCAGGTTTGACTAGTTGTGCTGTCTAAGAGAGGTGACTTAGTGATCTTTAGCCATTTGTGGAAAGATCACATGGAGCCTTTGGCAGAACTCTTTGAGAGACTACGGAAGGCAACGTTGGTCATAAACTTGGCAAAAACAGAGTCTGCGAAGTGACATTCATAGGGCACAACATCAGATACAGAGGGATGACACCAAGGAACTTGAAGACAAAGGCCATTGAAGAATTTCCAGGACCATCCTTGAAGAAGAAAGTGCTACACTTTTGAGGATTGAGTGGATTCTACAGGAAATTTGTGCCAAACTTTAGTAGTGTAGTGGCACCATTGACAGATTTGTTAAAAAAAACACGAAATTTCAGTGGTCAGAACAAAGCCAGGAGGCATTTGAGAATTGAGAAGCAGTGTTAACAAGTTTTAGCCACACCAATTTTTTTAAAACCCTTCAAAGTTGCCATTGACACAAGCGATGTAGGGGTTGGATCTGTGTTGTTACAGGAGGATGATTGTGGAATTGAAAGGCCAGTCCGTTATTTTTCAAAGAAACTCAATATTCACCAGAGAAAACATTCAGCTGTTGAAAAAGAGTTATTGAGTTTGGTAATGGCCTTACAACATTTTAATACTTACGTTGCAAACAATGCATCAGAGGTGATTGCGTACACCGATCACAAAACATTGACATTTCTGAAAAGATTTAAGGACAAGAACACCAGATTATTTCATTGGCGTTTCATATTACAAGTATTTAATTTACAGATTGTACATGTTACGGGTTGTGAAAATAGTATCGCGGATTCTTTATCTCGTGCTTAAAAGAAAACTGTTTATATAAGATAGAAACATTAGTGTTCAATGTTGCATATAAATAGAATTAGTATAAAATGTGTAACTCTAGATTAATGAGCTTTGGACACAGTAATGGAGTTAATGTTTTTTAAAAAAAGAAGCTATCTTTTCATAACGGTGGCTCATATTTTTCTTACGGGAGGAGGTGTTGCAGAGTTGGGTAGCGTACTTATGGATTGGGAGGCAGAATGTTAGAATTTCCTTTTTGTATAATGCTAGGAGGTAAAGCATTGCGTGATCCCTTTAAAAGATCATGTGTTTTTCTGCGTTTAGAGATTTAAAATGGATGTCTGTGAGGAGCAGCTTGTGGGTTCATAAGTACACAGAGAGCCCTCGAATTGAAGAATTTGTATTGAAAGGGCATACAGCTATCAGGCTAAGCAGCAGTTTTTTTTTTGCCAACACAACAGGCTTTTGAATTTAGCCAATCAATTTGAACCAGGTACTTAGATACCAAAAACCAATTAAATTTAAATCTGATGGTTTTGACAACAAAGGACCAATCCTATTGTAAGAAATATTGATATGCCATCAAGGGTATAAAACGAAGGGGACAGTTGGACAAAGCCCTAGAGCTAACTGCCATCTACCAGAGCTGGCAGCCCTCAACTCTCGAGGGAGAATCACTGGCCCTCACAGCGTCCTCTATGTCTTAGAGAAATCTAAATAGCAAAGGTACCTACGGCAAAACTAGTTAATATTACTGACAGGAGAATTGATGTAGAGGTCACTCCTGACAGAAGAATCAATGGAGGAGGCACAGAATATTTTGGAAGACAAATAATCTGGCTGTAATTTCGGGAGACTAAGTTCTGTTTTTTTTAAATTACTTTATATGAGTGGGACTTGTATTTATTGGAACATCATACCATTAGAATCTTGCTTTATTCAGGAATGGTTAGTTGTTAGAAGGGGTTTATTCAGTTTGTTAATTGTTTAGTTAATTTGTTCACTGTTAGAGTTAGATAAATTGCCACTGGTTGAATGTAAAGTGAATGTTAGGGATTTATTTTATTTAACCACCAGAGGTTGTTGAAAAGCACGTTACACAACTTTTCACATTCCTTTTACAGATGATAGGGCAAGGTATTCCTCTTTGGGTGTTTGGTGTTAGTTCTCAGGGGAGGGTCCAGTTCTGCTTGAAAATAGTCAGCAGCTTGAAGAAACAACCAGAAACATGAGGATAGAACAGTAAAGCAGAGGCCACATCTAGGCTAAAGCCTTTATGTCAGACCTGATAACCAGCATTGTAGGTGAGAAATCCACAGCACACAGCATAACTGAATAATAAGGATACCAATATCGGGCTCCTACTTATTGACTACAGCTCTGCCTTCAACACCATAATCCCAAACAAACTCATCTCTAAACTCTGAGACCTAGGTCTCTGCTTCCCGCTCTGTAACTGGATCCTTGACTTCCTCATCCATGGACCGTGGTCAGTAAGGATATGGCAACAACACGTCCTCTCCAATAATCCTCAACACCAGAGCCCTGCAAGGCTGTGTGCTCAGCCCCCTACTATATTCCTGATTCTCTCCCCACTGCGGGGCCAGAATCTGCCCCAACTCCATTTACACGTTTGCTGATGACATCGCCATTGTAGGTCAGATCTCAAGCAATGATGAGATGGAGCACAGGAAGGAGACAGAAGGATTAGTGTCATGGTTTAACGACAACAATCTCTCCATCGATGCCAGCAAAATGAAGAAGTTGGTCATAGACTTCAGGAAGCGGAGTGGAGGACACACCTTTGTCTGCATCGATGGTGCTGAGATGGAGATGGTCGAGAACATCAAGTTCCTGAGGACGATGATCACCAACAATCTGTCCTGGTCCACCCACATTGACGATACCGCCAAGAGAGTACAGCAACATCTCCACTTCCTCAGGAGGCTAAGGGAATTCAGCATGTCATAAAGACTCTTACCAATATTTATAGATGCACCATAGAAAGCGTCCTATCTGGATGTATCACAGCGTGGTACAGCAACTGCTCTTCCCAAGACCACAGGAAACTATAGAGAGCTGTGAACACAACCCAGTCCATCAAACAAACCAGCCTTCCATCCATTGACTCCATCTACCCTTTCCATTGGCTCAGGAAAGCAACCAACATCAACAAAGATCCTTCCCATCCCGCTTACACTGTCTTCCAAACTGTTCAATCAGGCAGAAGATATAAAAGTTTGAATACATGTACGAACAGAATCAAGAACAGCTTCTTCCCTGCTGTTATCAGACATTTGAATGAACCTTTCAAATATTAATGTTGATCTCCCTCTGCACCTTCTCTGTGGCTGTAACACTGTATCTTGTACTCTGTTCTGTTCCTCTGATGTACTTGTATCATGTGATCTGCCTGTAAAGCACATAAGACAAAACTTTTCACTGTACCTTGGTACATGTGATAGTAATAAACCAAAGCAAATGAAATCAAACTAGTCACACCTGTAAATTACAAATCCCATTGGGAAGCTAGGAGGTCTGTAGGAGCATTCCTGAGTTAAGGTTCAGCCAGGAAATGGACATATCAGAGCTCCATGGGTTAAGTTAAAAATCTTTAAAGTAATGGCGTAAAAAAAAACAGGCTGAGGAGGTTAGAAATAAAAGAAAAAGGAATATTTACAGCTCCCAATAAGCATGCCACTATAGCAGGCAGACACCATGAGGCACAGCTGTCTGTAGTAGCGAAGTCAATGGCCTTAGAAGTATGTTACACCTGCAATCACAGCATTGGGAAAGTCACAAGGTGAAATTACTGTAAGAAAAGGGTAATTTAAAAGCTAAAGCTGACAGTGTTTAACAAAAAAATATCAGAAGACTTTGAGACCGCAGTAAGAGCAGGAGAGCCGTAATTGAGCAATGGTTCCAGTAAGAAGGATTTATTAAGGCTCAGGGACAATGTGTGAAATTATCAGACTGCATGAAGCTTAATGCAGTTTCAACTTCATCCGAAAAAGAATCACATTGAAATCGAAACATTACCTCTGCTTCTCTCTCCACCAATGCTGCCAGACCTGCTGAGTTTTTCCAGCACCTCCTGTTTTTATTTCAGATTTACAGCATCTTGTTTTTATTTGAGTGATTAACTCTTTCAGGACCATGACTTTAGATATCAGGAGATTGCTGCGCAGTACAACATCAACCTTATCTCAAAAGCCTCTCATTGGTTGTAACATACTTTAAGGATGGCTTGAAGTGATGAAAATTGCTAAAGAAATGAAAGTTTTCCTCTACTTATGCTACGAGCAACATTGCCCTGAGTTTCTGGAGTGGTGATGAGTGAACAAAATGAGGTTAGGACAATGGGTACAGGACGGGATATTTTACCTCGACATGCCTGGGTTGGAGGTGGGAGGTCCTCTCTGAGTTCTCCCTTGGCTGTCTGCCCATTCCAGTCAATGGCATGGACAGAAACCCCACCTCATCCAATGTGGAATGGAGTGATGCAATGGGATCACACAGACAATGGATGCAACCTGAGAACTCAATTGAAAAAGGACAGTTAAACAGAGGTCACTGTATTACAGAAAGATCAGACACAGTTTGTCTGAGTGTGACATTGTGTAAATACATTCACTGATAGATTAGTCTTTGGAAATTTCATTCCCTTTTTTTAACTGAATTTCAAAGTTCTTTCAGGGTGTTGTTATGGAGACTGCATGAAACCCATTAAATGTTAACTGTGAAGGCCAGCGAAACCTCTGTACAGGTCATAGAGGGTTAATGTTTAACTGGCTAATCTTATCTCTCTGTGTTTTACTGATGTTGACAGCAGGGACATATCTCATTGTAATTGTCCTTGTTCGTGTGTGTGTGTGTGTGTGTGTGTGTGTCTGCATGTGTGCATGCGCATATAAGACCAAGCATGTATATGCCTGTCTGTGTATGTGTATGCATGTGTGTGTGTGAGCATATGCATCTGTGTCTGTGTGTCTGTGTGAGACTGAACATGTGTTTGTATGTGTGTGTATGAACCTGTTTGTGTGCCTGTGTCTGTATGCACATGTGTCTGTGTGTGTGCATGTCTATGTGTGTCTGTGTGGCTTTGTGTGTGTGTGTGTGTGTGTGTGTGTGTGTGTGTGTTTGTATGTGGCTGTGTGTGCATATGTGTGTCTGTGCATGTGTTTGTCTGTGCCTGCGTGTACTTGTGTGCATCAGTGTGTGTGCATATGTGTGTGTCAGTGCCTGTGTGTATGTATGTAAGTGTCTATGTGTGTCTGTCTGTCTATGTGTCTGACTGACTGTCTATGCCTGTGTGTGCGTGTGCATGCATCTGTTTGTGTGTGTCTGTGTTTGTGTGCATGTGTGTCCATGTTTGTTTGTGTGTGTGTGTGTGTGTGTGTGTGTGTGTGTGTGTGTGTGTGTGTATGTGTGTGTATGTGTGTGTATGTGTGTGTGTTTGACAAGACCCCAATCCTATCTGTAAACTAGAGGACTAAAGAAAGAGAGGAATTGGTGAAATTATAATCATTGTGAGGTGGAAATGAGTGATGGTGCTGTGCATGGATAAGTCTCCAAGTCCTTATGGACTTCATCCAAGGGTCTTAAAAGAGGTGCTGAATAAGGCAGTAGAGGTGGGGCTAGTTTAGTTTGGGATTAAGTCGGGCATGGACTGGTTGGATCAAAGCATCTTTATAAAATTATGAGGGGCATGATAGGGTGAAAAGCCAAGGTCTTTTCCCCAGGGTAGGGGAGTCCAAAACTAGAGGGCATAGGTTTAAGGTGAGAGGGGCAAGATATAAAAGGATCTTAAGTGGCACCTTTTTCACACAGATGGTGGTGCGTGTATGGAACAATATGCCACAGGAAGTGGTGGAGACTTGTACAATTACAACATTTAAAAGGTGCCTGGATGAGTACATGGATAGGAAGCATTTTAAAGAGATATGGGCCAAATGCTGGGAAATGGGACTAGATTAATTTAGGATACCTGGTCAGTAAGGATGAGATGGACCAAAGGGTCTGTTTCTGTGGTGTATGACTCTATACTTAACTGGGACTTAGCAAGCAGATCCAGAGTTAAACAAATGAGCACAATCAGCGCACACAGCAGCTGAGGGTGAAGGAAGTCAGGAAGGTTACTATGGTAAAAAGAGAATTGTGATGAGGACTGAAGAATGGACAGTTGTTCATCAGATAGTGATATTATCCAGAAATCGTAAAGTGATATCACAGTAGCACATGAAATTTCTATGGCCATAAGACCATAAAACAGAAACAGCCCATTAACTGTACTCTGCCATTCATTGCAGGTGAGAAGGGGAGCTGGGGAGTAGGGGAGTAGGGGAGCTGGGGAGGAGGGGAGCAGGGGAGTAGGGGGAGCGGGGGAGTAGGGGAGCAGGGGAGTAGGGAAGATAGAGCCAGTAGAGGGAAAGTGTGCCAAAGCAGAGGAGATCGAGGCCTTGTAGGAAGTGTGGTCCCAGCATAGCTAAGCACTTAAGAAAGTCTGCAATGATTGGACTTTTAGCTTTATTTTATCTTTTGACTTAATACTGAGAAGGACTGTAATGTTTAACTTTTAACTTTGTTCCTTATTTCTTTCTACCTTGTTCTTAAGTTTTTGTATCTGGGTATGTGTATCTAAGATGGTGCCGTGTATGGTGACATTATACACTTTTTCACTGCACTCCTGTACTTTTGTACTTGAGTGCATGTGACAATAAAGTCTAAATCTAAACCTAAAAATCTAAATCAATGAGATCGTGGCTGACCTGATAAAGCTCAACTCCACTTTCCTGCCTTTCCCCCATAATCTTTTATTCCCTTCCTGATTAAAAATCTGTCTGTCTCAGCCTTGAATATACCTAATGAGCTAGCCTCAACAGCCCTCTGTGCTAAAGAATTCCACAGATTCACTCCCCTCTGAGAGAAGAAATTCCTCCTCATCTCTGTCTTAAATGGGCAACACCTTATTCTGAGAGATGTCTTCTAGTCCTAGACTCTCCCACAAGGGAAAACAACCTCTCCCCATCTCCCCTGTCAAGTCCCATGAGAATCTTGGACAACAAGGTGCAGGGCTGGATGAACACAGCAGGCCAAGCAGCATCATAGGAGCAGAGAGGCTGACGTTTCGGGCCTAGACCCTTCATCAGAAAAGGGGGAGGGGAAGGGGGTTTTGAAATAAATAGGGAGAGAGTGGGAGGCGGATAGAAGAGGGATAGAGGAGAGGATAGGTGGAGAGGAAACAAACAGGTCAAAGAGGCGGGGATGGGGCCAGGAAAGGTGAGTGTAGGTAGGGAGTTAGGAAGGGGATAGGTCAGTCCAGGGAGGACGGACAGGTCAAGGGGGCGGGATGAGGTTGGTCGGTAGGAGATGGAGGTGCGGCTTGAGGTGGGAGGAGGGGATAGGTGGGAGGAAGAACAGGTTAGGGAGGCAGGGACGAGCTGGACTGGTTTTGGGATGCGGTAGGGGGAGGGGAGATTTTGAAACTTGTGAAATCCACATTGATGCCATTGGGCTGCAGGGTTCCCAAGCGGAATATGAGTTGCTGTTCCTGCAACCTTCGGGTGGCATCGTTGTGGCACTGCAGGAGGTCCAGGATGGACATGTCGTCTGAGGAATGGGAGGGGGAGTTGAAATGGTTCGCGACTGGGAGGTGCAGTTGTTTGTTGCGAACCGAGCGTAGGTGTTCTGCAAAGCGGTCCCCGAGTCTCCGCTTGGTTTCCCCGATGTAGAGGAGGCCACACCGGGTACAGCGGATGCAGTATACCACATTGGCAGATGTGCAGGTGAACATCTGCTTGATGTGGAAAGTCTTCTTGGGGCCTGGGATGGGGGTGAGGGAGGAGGTATGGGGGCAGGTGTAGCACTTCCTGCGGTTGCAGGGAAAAGTGCCGGGTGTGGTGGAGCTGGAGGGGAGTGTGGAGCGGACGAGGGAGTCACGGAGAGAGTTGTCCCTCCGGAAAGCAGATAAAGGTGGGGAGGGAAAGATGTCTTTGGTGGTGGGGTCGGATTGCAGATGGCGGAAGTGTCGGAGGATGATGCGTTGGATCCGGAGGTTGGTGGGGTGGTACGTGAGGACGAGGGGGATTCTTTTTTGGTTTTTATTTCCGAGACAACAAAGACTATCCCTGTTTATAAGATGCTGGTTTATTGATGTTTGGGTTTTCTGTATTCCTACATGTCCTGGAAATGTGACGGTGAGCAAAAATCTAGCATACTTAGTATAACATGGGGAAATGTGAGGTGATGCACTTTAGCAGGAAGAATAGAGGAGCTGAATATTATTTAAATGGGGGAAGACTGCAGAAAGGTACAGAGCAGAAGGATTTGGGATTCCTCGTCTATGAATCACAAAAAGCCATCATCCAAGTTCAGCGAGCAATAGGAAAGGCAAATGGAATGTTGGCCTTTATCTCAAAGGGAACAGAGTAAGAAGGGTCTAGGCCCAAAATGTCAGCTTTCCTGCTCCTCTGATGCTGCGTGGCCTGCTGTGTTCATCCAGCTCTACACCTTGTTATCTCAGAGTATAAAAGTAGGGAGGTTTTTCTAACACCATACAAGACTCTAGCTCCCACACACACACTCTTTCTCTCTCTCTCTCTCTAACCCCACCCCAGCCCCACACACATACATACACACACACACACACACACACACACACACATAAGTCTATGGGATGAATTTGTATTTGCAGATACTTTGTATTTTATTCAAAAAACGCACAATTTAAAGACAGTCAGTCAATGTGGCATTTTATAAATTCCTACTTTAGAAACAAAACCAGTCTGACTCCAAACCAAAACACAAACAGAGTCTAAATAAGGCCTCACATCTAACATGCATTGTCAGATCTAAAATGTCACCTCTTCTTTACACTGAAAAAGCCTTTAGTTTTCACGGGACAGGGACTTGAAAGGAATTTGGGGATTTACATATACATAGTAATCAATTAAAACCTTTAACTGATTAAAGGTTTAACAGCATCTTAGATTTGTTTAGTACATCCTCATCAGTGGTGTGAACCTTTGATCTTTTACTTATAAATTCAGTGTCTGATACTACCTCTCTCGTTAACATCTGAAGAAGGAGTAAGACTCTGAAAGCTGAGATAACAAGGTGTAGAGCTGGATGAACACAGCAGGCCAAGCAGCATCAGAGGAGCAGGAAGGCTGACGTTTCGGGCTAGACCCTTCTTGTGGTTTCAAATAAACCTGCTGGACTATAACCTGCTGTTGTGTGATTTCTGACTCTAGTCAGACCACCACTGGAATACTGTGAATGGTTTTGGTGGCCTTATCTGAGGAAAGAGACTGGCATCAAATGCAATTCTGATGAAGGGTCTAGGCCTGAAACGTCAGCCTTCCTGCTCCTATGATGCTGCTTGGCCTGCTGTGTTCATCCAGCTCTACACCTTGTTGTCTCAATTCAGAGAAGGTTCACTTAGCTGATCCTCGGTATGAAGGGATTATTTTATGAGGATAGTTTGGGTAGTTTGGGCCTGTACTTATTGAAGTTTAAAAAAATGAGGGACGACCTTATTGAAACATACAAGATTCTCACCACCCCAAGGCCTCCTACCCTCCCTCGACCTCTTCATCTCCAACTGCCGTCGAGACATCAATCGCCTCAACCTCTCCACCCCTCTCACCCACTCCAACCTCTCCCCCGCAGAACGTGCAGCCCTCCGCTCCCTCCGCTCCAATCCCAACCTCACCATAAAACCCGCGGACAAGGGAGGTGCAGTTGTAGTATGGCGCACTGACCTCTACATCGCCGAGGCCGGACGCCAACTCTCCGACACCTCCTCCTACCGCCCCCTTGATCATGACCCCACCCCTGAGCACCAAACCATCATCTCGCAAACCATCCACAACCTCATCACCTCAGGTGACCTCCCACCCACGGCCTCCAACCTCATCGTTCCCCAACCTCGCACTGCCCGCTTCTATCTCCTTCCCAAAATCCACAAACCTGAATGCCCTGGTCGACCCATTGTCTCCGCCTGCTCCTGCCCCACCGAACTGATCTCCAACTATCTCGACTCCATTTTCTCCCCCTTGGTCCAGGAACTCCCTACCTATGTCCGTGACACCACCCACGCCCTCCACCTCCTCCAGAACTTCCAATTCCCTGGTCCCCAACACCTCATCTTTACCATGGACGTCCAGTCCCTCTACACCTGCATTCCCCATGCAGATGGCCTTAAGGCCCTCCGCTTCTTCCTGTCCCGCAGGCCCGACCAGTCCCCCTCCACTGATACCCTCATCCGCTTAGCCGAACTCGTCCTCACACTCAACAACTTCTCTTTCAATTCCTCCCACTTCCTACAGACAAAGGGGGTAGCCATGGGTACCCGCATGGGCCCAAGCTACGCCTGCCTCTTTGTAGGTTACGTGGAACAATCCCTCTTCTGTACCTACACCGGCCCTAAACCCCACCTCTTCCTCCGTTACATTGATGACTGTATCGGTGCCGCCTCGTGCTCCCACGAGGAGCTCGAACAGTTCATACACTTCACTAACACCTTCCACCCCAACCTTAAATTTACCTGGACCATCTCTAACACCTCTCTCCCCTTCCTGGACCTCTCTGTCTCCATATCGGGCAACCACCTAGAAACCGATATTCATTTCAAGCCCACCGACTCCCACAGCTACCTAGAATACTCCTCCTCCCACCCACCTTCCTGCAAAAATGCTATCCCCTATTCCCAATTCCTTCGCCTCCGCCGCATCTGCTCCCAGGATGAGGCATTCCACTCCCGTACATCTCAGTTGTCCTCGTTTTTCAAGGACCGTAACTTCCCCTCCTCGGTGGTCGAGAACGCCCTCAACCGTGTCTCCCACATCTCCCGCACCTCATCCCTCACACCCCGTCCACGCAATAAAAACCAAAAAAGAATCCCCCTCGTCCTCACGTACCACCCCACCAACCTCCGGATCCAACGCATCATCCTCCGACACTTCCGCCATCTGCAATCCGACCCCACCACCAAAGACATCTTTCCCTCCCCACCTTTATCTGCTTTCCGGAGGGACAACTCTCTCCGTGACTCCCTTGTCCGCTCCACACTCCCCTCCAGCTCCACCACACCCGGCACTTTTCCCTGCAACCGCAGGAAGTGCTACACCTGCCCCCCCT
>NC_063347.1:1926082-1964891 GCF_021869965.1 Rhincodon typus
GATGCTGCTTGGCCTGCTGTGTTCATCCAGCCCTGCACCTTGTTGTCATCTTATAAACAGGCCCAAGTTTTTATTAGGGAATACTATAGTTCTGTAAAACATGTTGTACATGTCAAGTAGCAGGAGAACTTCAACATAAATTCAAACTCACAACGTTAATACCCATACCAGTTTTTTAACATTAAATTTGCAGACTGTTAGTACAGAGTGGAGCACGGTTACCAAAATTGAAACAGGACACCAGTATGTCCTATATATCCTTATCAATGTGACAACACGATTTCCAGAAGCAATTCCTTTGAGGAAATTATAGCTAAAGTTGTAAAGGAAAAATTAACTCGATGTTTTAGTTATTATGGTCGAAATAATTCTGCAGAGGCTAGTCTCCCATCACCAAGTCATCCTTGATTTACACAGAGAGTCCTCGACCCTGGCATGGCTTCGTCAGAGCCAGCTCTCAGCGAGAACAGAACCTCTGACATTCCTGGTTCTATCTGTCAGCCAGGGTTCCCTGATTGGCCCAGATTGACAGACCCAATCAGGTATCTCATATTCAATGAGGTCCACCTAGTCGACCTTGTTACAGTCACTACATCCCTCTCCCCTTTCAGTCCGAGGACATAGGCTGGTTCATTTTTTTGTAGCTCCTCCTGGGGTGTTTTAGCACCGGGTCAGATTCCTTCAGCTGAGTGTCCGATTCGGGCAGTGTGTAACACATGGGAGCTCACCTCTTGCACCAGGAATGCCTCCTTGGAAATTCACTTTCTTCTTCAGGCAGCAAAGACATTTGCTGTGTCCATCTCAGAAGCAGAGGGACTCATCAACACTTGATGGAGAGGAAGAGCCCAGAGGTTCCGACAGACTTTCTGACTGTTCCGAGGAGCCGGGCACATTCTGCTCCCACACCGTTTGTGAGTTTGCAGCTTTCATATGGTCCATGTGCTTGTTCAGGACCGTCTCACCTACCCAAACTTTATACATCACTCGCCATGCCTCTTGCCCATGCACGGTCATTCCCATAGTTATGGCACCAAACTTGATCCCCTGCAGTAAACTCTCTCACCCTCACTTAGCAGAGTTTTGTGTCCAGCATTGATGATCCTGATGCTGTTTCACCCTCTGCGCCCCCCAGGTCTAGGAAGATCAGTTTTAACCTGGTGCAGAGTCTTCTCCCCACTAGTAAATCTGCTGGACCCTTCCCTGTAGTTACATGTGGGGTGGTACAATGATCAAGTAGGAACCGGGACAGTTTTTTCAAGCTACCGGGAGAATTACTCATTGATTTGCATCTGCCCCAATGCCATTTGCCCAGAAAAGAATAACCCATTTATTCCACATACTGGGCCCAGTCTTTGGTGGCAGGATTTAACAAGTCTAGCTTTCCAAATAACAGTATGATGCCATAAGGGCTTACCCCAACTCAAAGACAACAAGTGTGAGCAAATTTCTTCAGGAGCATGCTTTTCTCTCATTGCCACTGAAATAATTCCACAGAGGTCAGTATCCTGTCACCGAGTTACCTGTGGAAAGTCTTTGACTCTGGTACAGCTTCATCAGTGTCATTGTCAACAACTCCAACACTCCCATTTACATCTGTCTGCCAGGACTTCCTGATTAGACTAGATTAACAGCCCTAATCCAGCTGGTTGATCCTGTTACAACCACTACAATGGTTTATCAATAAAAATACAGCTGGACCAAGATTCCCATTCTATATCCAATATTTCTGAACACAGTAACTCAGGGTAAAGGAGTTACTATGTACAGCACATCAAACCCAAAGATATATAGTAATACCAACAGACTCTCAAAACAATGAAGAAAGCATATTATCACAAATATCAGGAACAAAAACAAAGTTGATGGAAAAGCTCAGCAGGTCTGGCAGCATCAGTGAAGAAAAAATCAGAGTTAACGTTTCAGGTCCGGTGATCCTTCCTCAGAACGTTAACTCTGTTTTTTTCCTTCACAGATGCTGCCAGGCCTGCTGAGCTTTTCCAGCAACTTCTGCTTTTTTTCCTGATTTACAGCATCTGCAGTTCTTTTGGCTTTTATCACAAATATCATCAGGAGTGGGAGAAAGGTCTGGATTTCTTCATAGATTCTGTCTCTGTCTTAAATACACTCAATGACCTGGCCTCTATAGCCCTCTGCGGCAATGAATTCCACAGATTCATCACCCTCTGGCTGAAGAAATTGCTTCTGATTACAGTTCTGTACAGATCCATGTGGGCGTACAAACTTAAACAGACATGATGTGGTTGTAGAGGAATCAAAAGCAGTAAAACAACATTACACTCAAACAAAGAAGCTCAGTTTGAAAACAGAAATTTGGTATATGTTAGAAAATTGCTTAATTGAACCTAGTCAAACTGGTTGGAATTTTACCAGTAGTATTAGTTCCTAAAACTGTTGGGTTGGCTAGGTTCTGCAGGGATTACAGAAAAGCAAATTCAGTAATAAAAAAATACACAATTCTGAGGTTAGAAGATTGTATCAATAGGATTGGCAGAGCATCATCCTTCACAAGATTGATTTAGTGAAGGATACTGGCAGATACCATTGACATCAAGGGCTACAGAGATATCAACTTTTGAAACGCCACATGGGTCCTATCAATGTTAAGTCCTGCCATTTAGGTTCAAAATCGCTGCAGATACATTCCAAATACTTGTCAATCAAGTAATAGTTCATGTACCTAATTCTGCGATTTACTTAGATCACATATTAATAGAGAGTAAAATTTGGAAAGAGAACGTAACACAATTGGGAGCCTTATTAAAACAGCTAAAATTAGCTAAATTAGTTATAAATTTTTACCAAAAGTGAGCTTGTGTAAGCGATGCTAACTTAGCTAGGGGTGCACAACAGCTCAGTGGTTAGCATTCTGCCTCACAGCACCAGGGACATGGGCTCAATTCCACTCTCAGGTACTGTCTGTGTGGAGTTTGCACATTTTTCCTTGTATCTGCATGGGTTTGCTCTGGTTTCCACCCACAGTCCAAAGATGCACAGGTTAGGTGGGTTGGCCATGGGAAATGTAGGGTTACAAGGATGGGGTGGGTCTGGGTGGATGCTCTTTGGAGGGTTGATGTGAACTTGATGGGCCAAATGGCCTGCTTCCACACGTTTTAGGACAACATAGAACATAGAACATAGAACATTACAGCGCAGTACAGGCCCTTCGGCCCTCGATGTTGCACCGACCTGTGAAACCAATCTGAAGCCCAGCTAACCGACACTATTCCATTATCATCCAAGCGTTTGATAAGGTTCCCCATGGTAGGCTATTGCAGAAAATATGGAGGCATGGGATTGAGGGTGATTTAGCGGTTTGGATCAGAAATTGGCTAGCTGTAAGAAGACAGAGGGTGGTGGTTGATGGGAAATGTTCATCCTGGAGTTCAGTTACTAGTGGTGTATCTCAAGGATCTGTTTTGGGGCCACTGCTGTTTGTCATTTTTATAAATGACCTGGATGAGGGTGTAGAAGGATGGGTTAGTAAATTTGCGGATGACACCAAAGTCGGTGGAGTTGTGGATAGTGCGGAAGGATGTTGCAGGTTACAGAGGGACATAGATAAGCTGCAGAGCTGGGCTGAGAGGTGGCAAATGGAGTTTAATGCGGAAAAGTGTGAGGTGATTCACTTTGGAAGGAGTACCAGGAATACAGAGTACTGGGCTAATGGTAAGATTCTTGGTAGTGTGGATGAGCAGAAAGATCTCGGTGTCCATGTGCATAGATCACTGAAAGTTGCCACCCAGGTTGATAGCATTGTTAAGAAGGCGTACGGTGTGTTAGGTTTTATTGGTAGAGGGATTGAGTTTTGGAGCCATGAGGTCATGTTGCAGCTGTACAAAACTCTGGTGCGGCCGCACTTGGAGTATTGCGTACAGTTCTGGTTGCCGCATTATAGGAAGGGTGTGGAGGCATTGGAAAGGGTGCAGAGGAGATTTACCAGGATGTTGCCTGGTATGGAGGGAAGATCTTATGAGGAAAGGCTGAGGGACTTGAGGCTGTTTTGGTTAGAGAGAAGAAGGTTAAGAGGTGACTTGATAGAGACATACAAGATGATCAGAGGATTAGATAGGGTGGACAGTGGGAGCCTTTTTCCTCGGATGGTGATGGCTAGCACGAGGGGACATAGCTTTAAATTGAGGGGTGATAGACATAGGACAGATATCAGAGGTAGGCTCTTTACTCGGAGAGTAGCAAGGGTGTGGAATGCCCTGCCTGCAACAGTAGTAGACTCGCCAACTTTAAGGACATTTAAATGGTCATTGGATAAACATATAGAACATAGAACATTACAGCGCAGTACAGGCCCTTCGGCCCTCGATGTTGCGCCGACCTGTGAAACCAATCTGAAGCCCATCTAACCTAAACTATTCCATTATCATCCATATGTTTATCCAATGACCATTTAAATGCCCTTAAAGTTGGCGAGTCTACTATTTTTGCAGGCAGGGCATTCCACGCCCTTACTACTCTCTGAGTAAAGAACCTACCTCTGATATCTGTCCTATATCTATCACCCCTCAATTTAAAGCTATGTCCCCTCGTGCTAGCCATCACCATCCGAGGAAAAAGGTTCCCATTGTCCACCCTATCTAATCCTCTGATCATCTTGTATGTCTCTATCAAGTCACCTCTTAACCTTCTTCTCTCTAATGAAAACAGCCTCAAGACCCTCAGCCTTTCCTCATAAGACCTTCCCTCCATACCAGGCAACATCCTGGCAAATCTCCTCTGCACCCTTTCCAATGCTTCCACATCCTTCCTATAATGCGGTGACCAGAACTGTACGCAATACTGCAAGTGCGGCCGCACCAGAGTTTTGTACAGCTGCAACATGACCTCATGGCTCCAAAACTCAATCCCTCTACCAATAAAACCTAACACACCGTACGCCTTCTTAACAACCCTATCAACCTGGGTGGCAACTTTCAGGGATCGATGCATATGGACACCAAGATCTCTGTGCTCATCCACACTACCAAGAATCCTACAATTAGTCCAGTACTCTGTATTCCTGTTACTCCTTCCAAAGTGAATCACCTCACACTTTTCCGCATTAAACTCCATTTGCCACCTCTCAGCCCAGCTCTGCAGCTTATCTATGTCCCTCTGTAACCTGCAACATCCTTCCGCACTATCCACAACTCCACCAACTTTAGTGTCATCCACAAATTTACTAACCCATCCTTCTACGCCCTCATCCAGGTCATTTATAAAAATGACAAACAGCAGTGGCCCCAAAACAGATCCTTGAGGTACACCACTAGTAACTGAACTTCAGGATGAACATTTCCCATCAACCACCACCCTCTGTCTTCTTACAGCTAGCCAATTTCTGATCCAAACCGCTAAATCACCCTCAATCCCATGCCTCCGTATTTTCTGCAATAGCCTACCATGGGGAACCTTATCAAATGGTTTACTGAAATCCATATACACCACATCAACCGCTTTACCCTCATCCACCTGTTTGGTCACCTTCTCAAAGAACTCAATAAGGTTTGTGGGGCACGACCTTCCCTTCACAAAACCGCGTTGACTATCCCTAATCAAATTATTCCTTTCTCGATGATTATAAATCTATCTCTTATAATCCTTTCCAACACTTTACCCACAACCGAAGTAAGGCTCACTGATGTATATAATTACCAGGGTTGTCTCTACTCCCCTTCTTGAACAAGGGGACAACATTTGCTATCCTCCAGTCTTCTGGCACTATTCCTGTAGACAATGACAACATAAAGATCAAAGCCAAAGGCTCTGCAATCTCCTCCCTAGCTTCCCAGAGTTTCCTCGGATAAATCCCATCTGGCCCAGGGGACTTATCTATTTTCACACTTTCCAGAATTGCTAACACCTCCTCCTTATGAACCTCAATCCCGTCTAGTCTAATAGCCTGCATCTCAGTGTTCTCCTCGACAACATTGTCCTTTTCCTGTGTGAATACTGACGAAAAATATTCATTTAGCACCTCTCCTATCTCTTCAGACTCCACGCACAACTTCCCACTACTGTCCTTGACTGGCCCTAATCTTACTCTAGTCATTCTTTTATTCCTGACATACCTATAGAAAGCTTTAGAACATAAGAACATAAGAACATAAGAACTAGGAGCAGGAGTAGGCCATCTGGCCCTTCAAGCCTGCTCCGCCATTCAATAAGATCATGGCTGATCCTTTCATGGACTCAGATCCACTTACCCGCGTTCTCACCGTATCCCTTAATTCCTTTATTGTTCAAAAAAATCTACCTTTTTTTTAAAAGCGTTTACTGAAGTAGCGTCAACTACTTCACTGGGCAAGGAATTCCATAGATTAACAACCCTCTGGGTGAAGAAATTCCTTCTCAGTTCAGTCCTAAATCTGCTCCCTCTAATCTTGAGGCTATGCCCTCTTGTCCTAGCTTCACCTGCCAGTGGAAACATCCTCTCTACTTCTATCTTATCTATTCCCTTCATAATTTTATATGTTTCTATAAGATCCCCCCTCAATCTTCTCAATTCCAATGAATATAATCCCAATCTACTCAGTCTCTCCTCATAAGCCAACCCCCTCAACTCCGGAATCAACCTAGTGAACGTCCTCTGCACCCTCTCCAGTGCCAGTACATCCTTTCTCAAGTAAGGAGACCAAAACTGCACACAGTACTCCAGGTGTGGCCTCACCAGCACCTTGTACAGCTGCAACATAACCTCTCTGCTTTTAATTTCAATCCCTTTAGCAATGAAGGACAAAATTCCATTTGCCTTCCTAATTACTTGTTGTACCTGCAGGCCTACCTTCTGTGATTCATGTACAAGGACACCCAGGTCCCTCTGCATAGCAGCATGCTGCAACTTTTTACCATTCAAGTAATAATCCTTTTTACTATTACTCCTACCAAAATGTATGACTTCACATTTATTTACATTGTATTCCATCTGCCAGGCCTTTGCCCACTCACTCAATATATCTATGTTCCTCTGCAAAGTTTCACAGTCCTCTGCACACTTTGCTTTGCCACTCATCTTAGTGTCATCTGCAAACTTTGACACCCTACATGTGGTCCCCAGCTCCAAATCATCTATATAAATTGTAAATAATTGTGGTCCCAACACCGATCCCTGAGACACACCACTAGTCACTGACTGCCAGCTAGAATAGCACTCATTTATCCCCACTCTTTGCTTCCTGTTAGTCAACCAATCCTCTATTGATGCTAATACTTTACCCTTAACGCCATGCATCCTTATCTTATGCAGTAGCCTCTTGTGCGGCACCTTGTCAAAGGCCTTTTGGAAGTCTAGGTACACCACATCCACTGGGTCCCCATTGTCCACCTCACTTGTAATGTCTTCATAGAATTCCAAAAGATTTGTCAAGTATGACCTGCCCTTCATGAACCCATGCGCGTCTGCCCAACGGGACAATTTCTATCAAGATGCCTTGCTATTTCTTCCTTGATAATAGACTCAAGCATCTTCCCCACTACAGAGGTTAAGCTAACTGGTCTATAATTCCCCATCTTTTGTCTACTTCCCTTTTTAAACAGTGGCGTCACATTTGCTGTTTTCCAATCTGCTGGGACTGCCCCAGAGTCCAGCAAATTTTGGAAAATTACCGCCCGTGCACCTGCTATTTCTCCCGCCATCTCTTTTAGTACCCTGGGATGCATTCCATCAGGGCCAGGAGACTTATCAATCCTTAGCTCCCTTAGCTTGCCCAACACTACCTCTTCCGTAATTATGATTGTTTCCAGGTCCTCACCTACCTTCGTCTCTTTGTCTATTACTGGCATGTTATTAGTGTCCTCCACTGTGAAGACCGATACAAAATACCTGTTCAATGCCTCGGCCATTTCATCATATCCCATAACTAAATTCCCCTTCTCATGCTCTAAAGGGCCAACGTTTACTTTAGCCACTCTTTTTCATTTTATATATTTATAGAAAATTTTCCTACCTGTCTTTATATTCTGTGCTAGTTTTTTCTCATGTTCTATCTTACTTTTCCTTATAGCTCTTTTTGTGATTTTCCTTGATCCTACCTGCTAAAGACTTCTCATGTCCCCTCCTGGCTCTTCTTAGCTCTCTCTTTAGGTCCTTCCTGGCTAACTTGTAACTCTCAAGCGCCCTAACTGAGGCTTCAGACAAGGACAAGTATTGCCAAGAACAGTGAAAATAATGACCTTGATGGAATACTCCATTCCTAAAACTAGATGGAAAGCCATCAGATTTTTGGGGATGTATAAGTTTTGTTGGAACCTTGCCAAACTTTAGCACTGAAGCTGCACCTCTAATGGATGTATTCCAAAAATAGATGGAGATATGGATCAAAGAGATGGAATTGCAATAGCCACAAGAGATGAATGTGTCGCTGGTAGAATCTGTCAATTGTACATTATTAGAAATTGGATGCATCTCTAGACTGTGTGGAATAAAGTGGGTAAAATACCAGACTCCCTGAATAATAAGCATCAGAACTAATTAAGGATTTACACCTCTCTCAGGTATGGATAACAGACTAAAATCTTTAAGAAGGATGGACCATTCTTTGTAAAATAGTGAGAATCTTTTATTTTATTAACATGGACGAAGTGTTCAGTCAGATACCATTGTTATTAAGCAAGCCATTGACGAAGGAAGCTCAGACGAAACTGTACACAGAAAACGAGAAAGCTACTGCATTTGAAAAATCTGTGAATTTGTGATTTACATAATTGGGACACTATTCCATTTCTTTAACGGAACATAACTTTCCCCACTAAAGAAATCAAAGATGCGATAAGGACATAAAAGGAAAAAAAATTTAAAGGCAAAAATGTAATTGTGGCAGAACTAAATAGGCATTTTGGTCATTCATCCTCCACAAGGTGAATAATCTCAGTAAAGGATGCAGAAATAAGGAATGGTGAAGACAATAAGCTTCTGGAAGAAATAAGCTGTCGATTTGTAAGAATTGCCAACAGACACTGTCATGTCGCAGGAGAGAATAGAAAAAAATATCCTTGTTAAACAGCCCTTACTGGGGGATTTTAATAAGGCAGTGAATATGGATTTAAAGGTAATAAAGAACAAATATTTTCACTTTACATTCTGTAGATTTGGGAACCTGATTTAGTCTATGACAACATTTAACAGTAAAGATAAGAAAATAACTGTCGATAAGATCATGGAAAAGTGGTTAGGGCCTGGACTTGGAGCAGAATTTCTCACTGACAATGGAGGTGGTAGCGGGGAGTTTGCTAATGGTGGATTTTTGATTTGATTTGATTTATTATTGTCACATGTACCTAGGTACAGTGAAAGGTTTTGTTTTGCATACAGTACAGGTAGATCGTACAGTACAAAATGCATCAGGGTAATGTGTGTTTAAGCTTTTGTATCTTCTGCTTGACAGAAGAGGTTGGAAGAGATTATAACTGGGGTGCAAGGAGTCTTTAATGATGTTGGCTGCTTTTCCAAGGCAATGAGAGGTAGAGATGGAGTCAACGGATGGAAGGTTGGGTTGCGTGATGGAATTTGGAGATATGCATACAAATATGAAGGTGGCAGGGGTACAGGAATGGCACCATGCAGTTATGGGAAAGGGTGAGACCAAGAAGGACTTGAACCTGAGGGTGACAACTTAATAAAAGAGATTTGTGTGGGCTAGGAGCCAATGGATGTTAGTGAGCATTCAGGTAATGAGTGTGAAGGTGTTTGTTATTAGTTGTGGAGTTTTTAATGAGTTCATACTTCATAGAATCATAGAATCCCTACAGTGTGGAAACAGGCCATTTGGCCCAACAAGTCCACACTGACCCTCAGAGCATCCCACCCAGACCCCATCCCCCTATAACCCACCTAATCTACACACCTCTGAACACTACGGGCAATTTAGCATGGCCAATCCACCCTAACCTGCACATCTTTGAACTGTGGGAGGAAACCCACGCAGACACAGGGAGAATGTGCAAACTCCACACAGACAGTTGCCCGAGGGTGGAATTGAACCTCGGTCCCTGGCACTGTGAAGCAGCAGTGCTAACCACTGAGCCACCGCACTGCCCCTAGAAGGAGCACTTCACTCTCCTCCATCACAGCTAAACAAAGGCTAACCTGATCAGCAATCACTCATGTTGCCAAAACCCAGAATTGAACCAGAGACCTTTAGATCTTTAGTCTAATGCTCTCCCAACTGAACTATTTCAGCTGACTGCTTATCAGGGAAGGAAGTGGGGATGAATTCTGAGTGAGTGACTCCAGATGACTGATATTTTATATTTTCTGATTTCCTTTGACAGCATAAATAGTGTCAACCATGGACAGCTTCCCCTTTCTCTGATGGGCCAAATGACCTTCATCTGGGCCATAACACTTCTGAGATTCACTGAGACCTGGTTACTCTCAGGTTACTCTTGTGGGATCTTACTGTGCAGAAATTGCTTGCCTCCTTTCCCAAGATGCAGTGGTGACCATGCTTCAAAAGTATTTTTGTTGGTGGTGAAACACCTGGGGACATCCCAAAGATGTGAAGGACACTTCCAAGATGCATATCGTCCTCTCTGGAAGCTGGCAAATAGGGTTCATGACCTGACTTTGACATGAGCAACACAGAGAAATGCAGTAATGTCCCAGCCTTCTCTGGGAAGCCTGAGTCCTCAGTCCAGGGCCAGAATCTGTCAGCAGAAGATAAGCCCATTTATCTCAGAAGCATGCTCTCTCACAAACTGTCTCTGTTGATGAGAGGAAAGCAATAATTGCCAAAGCAAGAGTCACCTTTGGCAAACTTTCAAGTTCAATTTGAGAACGAAGAAGTCTTGGGCCAACCTGAAACTCCATCGAGCAATAATCCCGACCAATCTGCTTGGCACGCCTGAGACGGGGTTTGTAGAAAGGTTTCATACCAAGAAGCTCAACCTCTTTCTCTTGAGAACCTTTTGAGGGGGAGGAGGGGGGTGGTCATATGGCAGAACAAGACCCCAGCAGATGCTGAGGCCCTCACTCAACCCAATAATACCAGGTACCCATACCATCTTGGCACAGTCCCAACTGAGTTAACCTGGTCATGCTGCCAGAATAGCTGACACTCACTAACCAGAGTGAACGTTCGGGATGGCTGGAGTCTGAGCTCAAGGGAACATAAGAACATAAGAACTAGGAGCAGGAGTAGGCCATCCGGCCCCCTGAGCCTGCCCCGCCATTCAATAAGATCATGGCTGATCTTTTCATGGACTCAGCTCCATTTACCCGCCCGCTCACCATAACCCTTAATTCCTTTACTGTTCAAAAATCTATCTATCTTTGCCTTAAAAAACATTCAATGAGGAAGCCTCAACTGCTTCACTGGGCAGGGAATTCCACAGATTCACAACCCTTTGGGTGAAGAAGTTCCTCCTCAGCTCAGTCCTAAATCTGCTCCCTCTGATTTTGAGGCTAAGCCCCCTGGTTCTAGTTTCACTCACCAGTTTCTCATGAGTATCTGTGGAGTCTTTCCAGTGAGTCACTCATTGCAACCAACTCAATGCTGTCCTGGGTTTTCTCCATCCTGCTTCATGATCTGTGGAGCCTGGTCTAACTAGAAGAGAGACTTGTATCGATCACTAAGTAATTTATTCCGTGAGCAACTAGTCACATGGATATCATGGATTGCAATGGTATGACAGACATTGTTATAAACACATGAGGAAGGCTTAATTGTCAGAATTCCATAAAATGTCAGCCAGGATCTCTGCAGATGGTGTAACCAGATTAAAAAAACAAACATACCAACTCCCTCGAAAGCAAAGGCTTATCAGAAACACGAGGAGGAAAGATCCTGAAGTTGCACTCACCCAAAACTCAATCATCTGTGGTATCCTCTCCCCTTCACAGCAGATCACCCTGGGTGCTGTCAACCCAATAGAATCTAAAATGCCAGACAATTTGTCTTGGCGAATAAACAGAAAGGATGGTGATAGAAAGTTAAATGTGCACCTGAGCATTGTAACGATAACAGTGACAATGCCCAAGGATATTGAACCCATTCAAATACCAATTCCAGTCTTTTAAGAAACAATTCATCAGAGACTCTCTCATGGTCAGAATTTAATGTTATTCCTTTTAAAGTATATGCTGCACATTTTATAGAACAAAGAAAATATACAGATTTTTTTATGTACAACACATAAATGACAAGATTTACATAATCAGAGAGAAATCTGAAATAGTTTAACTATATAGAGACTATCTGGGTACAGGATATGTACACACACATTCATAGGATGCAAATTAGATTGGTTACATTAAAAATAATGTACTGTGTTAGAATCAACACACTGCTAAATATTTATATGCTCTGCTCTCTGACGTGTATAAGTTACTAAATTAACAACTGTATTCCAGCCACTACAGGGACAATAATAAGGCTGACCAACTCTAAATTTTGTCATAGCTGAATAATTTCCTGTCCTCTCACTAGCACCAAATCACATAAGGGAAGCTTGTGAGGTACAGACAGAAGATGGGAACAGCACAGGGAGACAGACTTAGAGCCATAGCACAGACACAGAAGGAAATGTGAGGGAATCTCTTGGAAATCTCTCTCCACACTCAACCCAGAGGGTCATTGGTTCAAGCCCCACATCCAGAGACCTGAGGCCATACAACAGGCTGACTCGCGTGGTGCAATGCCGAGGGAGTGCTGCACTGCCAGAGGCGCCAAGCTGTAGGTGAGGTTTGACTATTCTCAGACAATGTAAAAGCTTCTCTTTCAAAGACGAGCATGGGAGTTCTCCCCAGTGTGTGTGACAATACTTAAATTACCGAAACCATGCCATAATCACAGTGCTGATTAATGGGATCTTGCTGTGTGTAGTTGCCATGTTTCCTGAATCACATCAGTGGTGACACTTCAAAAATAGGAACTCCCTTGGCTGTAAACTGATTTGGGATGTCTTGAGGAAGGCTTTCTTTCCTGTTTTACAAACCGGGCAGCTGTTATTCGCTCTCAAAACTTCCTACCACAATTAACCAACTCAAGAAAACTCTCGGATTAAAAACGAGATTTGCTCACCTCTATGCCAGACAAAAGCACATCAGCAACACCTCCATTTGTGACAATAACAGGATTCAAAATGTCAATGAAACTGGATTAAAAGTTTAACCCCTGGGAGATGCACTCTGCGGGCGTGTAAGACAGTAACTGAACAGGAGCTGCCTCTGCATATTGCTCACTTCCACATATTACTCTCACAACAACTCAATTAAACTGAGCAAATTTGATTGCTAGTTTCTGATGTAGGGTAACATCCTGAAATCTTTATCCTGTTTTCCTCCACAGATACTGCCTGGCCCGCTGAGTATTTCCAGCATTTTCTCTTCCAAGTTTGAATTTCCAGGGTCCATGGTATTTTGCTTTTGTGATCTCAGTGAAAGTCGCGCCTTGATATTTTACATTTCAGGGACATTTTGAGTTTGGCTTTGGGCCTAGGATTTGTCCTGAAGTCTCCAGGAACTGAAGATTAATATTTGGGACACTGTTGGAAGCAAAAAAAAAAACTCTAGAGAAATATCATATACTCTTAAAAGAAATAATTTATGTTGAACAAAAACAGAAGTTGCTGGGAAAGCTCAGAAGGTCTGGCAGCATCTGTGAGGTAAAAACAGAGTTTTGGGACTGGTGACCCTGCCTCAGAAAAGTTCTGAGGAAGGGTCATCGGACTCGAAACGTTAACTGTTTTTTCCTTGACAGATGCTGCCAGACCTGCTGAGCTTTTCCAGCAACTCCTGTTTTTGTTCCTGAGTTACAGCATCCACAGTTCTTTCGGTTTTTAATTTATGTTGAATACTTTGCTAAAAGTGAGAGATAAGAAAATGTTGCTTGACTTTAGGATCAATTGGCATGACCAATAGAGGAAGGTGGAGAGAGGGGGGTGCAGAATCATTGGAGGTTCATGTGATGAACCACCCAGGAATCCATCCAATAAGAATAGCTGACATTTGTCAGGATCCAGGTGGACAGATGCAGTTTTATCTCAAGGTTCATTTATTTGGTTCCATCTTGGCTTTTGAGTTGGTGACTTCAGCAAGAATGCCAACATCCCGGGAAGAAGATTGTCACTTCCCTGGTGACTGTCTTCAGCTATCGAAGGGGTTTACACGGTGGATGTGAGGATACAGCACAGCTCACTCCTTCATTAAGGACAATATCCAACATCACAAACACATGAGCTCCCAGGTTCAGGAACGTCACAATTGCTGGGGAAGACCAAGGAACATTAAATTCATCTTCTCTCCATCTGGTGTGGGATTATTGGGATCAGACTCCAACAATGAATCCATAATCAAGCCAGGTGTGAGGAGGGGTAAAGCCCCAGTGGGGGCGGGGCAGAGATTTGGAAACAAATGGTCTCTCCTGAGCATGTTCCGCTCACCGCGTCACATCTCACATAATACTCTATCCAGAATCGTAATTCTATGGGAGCAATCTGTCAACTTACACATGGATGTATCAATATGATGAGACCATAAGAAACAGCAACAGGAATAGGCCATTCAGCCCCTCAGGCCTGCTGCACCATTCAATAAGATCATGGCTTATCCAACATTCCTCACATCCAATTCCCTGCATTTTCCCTGGAATTCATGATTCCCCAACTGATTATCCTCTCCACCACCTCCCAAGGGAACTTGTTCCATAGATTGCGATGTCATTTGCCCACATCAGTTTAGAATGTCGCATCTTCAAATCCAGGCTACATACTCTGCACAAGGCAGGGCAACTTATGACAGTCAACATTACCTCTGGTACATTTTGTGGTCACCAATCACAGGATGGAAAGTGGAAGTGTTTGATCATTGCAAACCATTTATTCCTACAGAATAATTTGAAAAATATTGGCAAACTGAATAATGTGACAAATGGACAAAGTGTGGAGATAGTAAGAACTGCCGATCCTGGAGTCAGAGACAACTCAGTGTGGAGCTGGAGGAACACAGCAGGCCAGGCAGCATCAGAGGAGCAGGAAAGCTGACATTTTGGGTTGGGACTCTTCTTCAGAAAATCAAAGTGTGGGGATACTTTTCTCAAAATGCTGGAAGAAAAGAGCTAGAAAGTCACTGGTGAACCTAAAGATCTTGGGAATGATTTGAAGAGCTGGGAGTTGTCCCTGATGCCCTGGTCCACCATTCTACCCTCTGTGGGAAGCACAACAGCATTGTGGGTGGCATGGTGGTTCGGTGGCTCAGTGGTTAGCACTGCTGCCTCACAGCGCCAGGGACCCATATTCGATTCCATCTTCAGGCTGTCTGTGTGGAGTTTGCACATTTTCCCCATTTTTCCATGGGTTTGCTCTGGTTTCCTCCCACAGTCCAAACATGTGCAGATTAGGGTGGATTGGCCATGCTAAATTACCCACAGTGTCCAGAGATTTGCAGGCTAGGTGGGTTAGCTATGGGTGATGCAGGGTTACAGAGACAGGATAGTGGGTGTGTCTGGGTGGGACACTGTCTGGAGAGTTGGTGTGGACTCAATAGGCCGAATGGCCTGCTTCTACACTGTAGGGATTCTACGAGCCAAATCCACCAGGTTCTGGTCATTTTGTTTTTGTTATGTTTGGGGTCCTTCTGTGCACACAATGGTGGCCACAACGACCAAAATGATGAGTCTGTAGGCTTCAGAGTCACTTATTGTTGAGGAGACACTTTGAGATGTTTGTGAAACCTGATACATTTCAATATAAATACAAGTCACACCATCTCTGATTCAGTGAGTAGCTTTTTTCCATCTGGGATCCTATTCAGAGGCTGTGGAAGGTCAATTTACAGATTAATAATTAAACTTTCCACAAATCTTCACCACACTGTATGCTTTTCCTTTTGCTTTTATGCTGTGTTGACTTTCTTTGTCAGCCGTGGCTACCTCATCCTTCCCTCAGTACATTTCTTCTTCCTTGGGATCAATTTCTGCTGTGCCCCCGAATCACTCGCAGAAATTCTGGGTCTATATTCAATGGAGTTTAGAAGGATGCTTGGGAGAGAAATCCCAGCGAAAATTATACGATACTGAGAGGCCAGGATTCAGTGGCTGTGGAGATGTGGGGTGGCACAGTGGCTCAGTGGTTAGCACTGCTGCCCCACAGCACCAGGGTTCGATTCCAGCCTCGGACGACTGTCTGTGTGGAGTTCGCATATTCTCCCCGTGTCTGCGCGGGTTTCCTCCGGGTGTTCCGGTTCCCTCCCACAGTCCAAAGATGTGCTGGTTAGGTGGATTGGCCATGCTAATTTGCCCCATAGTGTCTAGGGTGGGGAATGCAGGGAAACGGTAGGGGATGGGTCTGGGTTGGATGCTCTTCGGAAGGGCGGTATAGACTCGACTGGCCGGATGGCCTGCTTCTACACTGTAGGGATCCCATGATGTTTCCACCAATAGGAGAGACTAGGACCTAAAGGCACAGCCTCAGAGAGAAGGACTGACTCTACAGAAATGAGGTGGGAAGGAATTTCTTCAACAAAAGGGTGGTGAATCTGTGGGACACAGAAGGCTATGGAGGCCAAGTCATGGAGTCTTTAAGGCAGGGGTAGATAGGCTCTTGATTAGTAACGGGGTCAAGGGTTACTGGGAAAAGGCAGGAGAATGGGGTTGAGAAACATGTCAGCCATGATCAAATGGCAGAGCAGACTTGAGGAGGGCCAAATCAATTAATTCTGCTCCTATATATTATGGTCTTATGATTGGTTGGCCAGAATTGTGTAACATTCCTGAGTGAGAGTGAACAAGGTCACAGCAACAGGAAGCAGAGCTTTCACTCTGCCAGAGCCCCGTCACAGGGCGCTAATGGGAGACCAGCAGGACCAATGCTGTCTCCATGGCCACACAGTGGCAATATAATTTGAGGGTTTCCAAATTCCAGGCAGGATTTATAACAACCAAACTCTGTCAAATGTTGAAAGGTTTCGGGAATAGCACAATAGTCCCAACAGGATTGGGTTTGCTGCAGGTTACTCACCATCAACCCTCAGACAGCACCTTCCAAACCCACGACCACTTCCATCTGGAAGGACAAGGGCAGCAGATACATGGGAACACCAACCCTGCAAGTTCCCCTCCAAGACACTCACTGTCCTGACTTGGAAATATATTACCGTTCCTTCAGTGTCGCTGGATCAGAATCCTGGAATTCCCTCCCTAAGGACATTGTGGGTCTACTTACAGCACATGGGCTGCAGCAGTTCAAGAAGGCAGCTCACCACCACGTTCTCAAGGGGCAACTAGGGATGGGCAATAAATGCTGGCCCAGCCCAATATGCCCACATCCCATAACTCAATAAACAATAATTCCAATAAAATTAGCTTTACGTTTAGGAAGGTAGTCAAAGCCAGTCTTTCGACCATCCTGAGTGACCCTGAAAAGATTTCACTTCCCACTCCCCTCAGCAATTATTCATTCTAATTCAATTCAATTAAGTCATTCTAATTCCGCACTGAGTCCCAGCTATCACAGACCATGTCACACACAAGAGGCACAGAGCTATGGATTCAAGTCTCACTCCAGAAACACAAGCCTGACTGTTTCAATACTGAGGGAGTGTCGCACTATCAGAGGGTCAGTGCTGAGGGAGTGCCGCACTGTCGGAGGGTCACTGCTGAGGCAGCGTCGCACTGTCGGAGGGTCACTGCTGAGGGAGCGGGAACTGTCAGAGGGTCAGTGCTGAGGGAGTGCCGCACTGTTAGAGATGCCACCTTTCAGACTAAAGTTTAAAACAAGGGTCCCATCCCTCCTCTCTGTATAGGGCTAGGTGTATCTTTGACACACTTTAAAATTGAGCAGGGGAGGTATTTTCAGTTCCCTGTTTATTCCCAGCCAATTCCACTGAAACAGATGATCCAGTCATTATCACCTTGCTGTAGGTGGGATCTTGCTGTGTGTAAACTGGCTACTATGTTTCTTATCTTACAAATGTGACTACATTTTAAAAAGCAGTTCATTTGGGCTGTGACACAAATTGGGACGTTGCTGGTTTGTTTCAGGTGCTTTAGAAATGCAGCTCTTCATGGAGCTAAAACAAGTCAGTTTGGCTAAAACTGATTGCTTCCCTAAATTTTATTCGTGACCAGCTGTTTTGTTTTGAACAGCATCTGGCAACATCTCAGCTTGTTTTATTATGATTCCAGCCACAAATCATGAAATTTATTGAATTCAATTTCACAACTTGACAGAGTGGGATTTGAAGTCACAACCTCAAAGAATGACAACAAGATCTGGAGGCCATTCACTACAGTGTTTCTGTGCTGGATTCCATTTAAAATTAGTTCATTCATGTGATTTTGGCATCGCTGGCTGGGCTCAGCATTTACTGCCCATCCCTAGTTGCCCCTTGAGAAGGTGGGGGTGAGCTGCCTTCTTGAACCGCTGCAGTCCATGTGCTGTAGGTAGACCCACAATGCCCTTAGGGAGGGAATTCCAGGATACTGATCCAGCGACAGTGAAGGAACGGCAATATATTTCCAAGTCAGGATGGGGAGTGTCTTGGAGGGGAACTTTCAAGGGGTGGAGTTCCCATGTATCTGCTGCCCTTGTCCTTCTAGATGGAAGTGGTCATGGGTTTGGAAGGTGCTGTCTGAGGATCTTTGGTGATTGAGCTCTCTGTTCAGTCTCTCCCCTATTCAGCCTTACTTTTTCATGTAGTCTTATAAATTTGAGATATGCTTGCTTTCCTATAAAGGACAATAAGCCACACATTTAAAATAATGTGAAAGGATGAACTTTTGCTGGCTTATTTACACATTTCATAGACAACATGTTGCAAACAGTATCCAGTAAATAACCTTCAGTCTACATTGAGAAGTGCCACTTGCACAAACCACAGCTCAGGCAGTGAAATGGAGTCTTGCCTGTGTTTCAGAAGGAACAAAAGGGCTTTAAATGGCCATACGCTTCCATGCAGATTAACAGGAAAAGTGACGGTGAGGAACACAGCAGCTGGACACCCTTCGATGTAAGATTTGCACGGTGTGACCAGGCCAGTGGCTTGAGGTTAAAGTTTGGTAACTGGCGCTGGGCATCATAAATCCATCACCTCTCCGCAGCTATGACACCAAAGGGTTAATTACCAGCCAATCCTAACTTGGAAAAGGTCAAGGTGCAGACACCTTGCAATGGGCTTGAGTAAAACAGTGCATCTCTATCCTGGTTCCGAGCCCACTCCCTGTTCCTTGTTCACCTTCAGTTTTCACAGGAGCCCTTAGGGCTGGGTCAGCATTCCGGGCTGGGTCAGCATTCCGGGCTGGGTCAGCATTCCAGACAGTCAGTTTGCAGGCCGAGCTGTCCGACCAGTTCTGGGAAAGCGATGGACCTTGACATGTTTGGAAAGGTGGTCACTGCGAGCAAACCTCTTCTCACAGATGGCACACTGGTACGGCTTGACTCCAGAGTGAGATCGTCGGTGTCTGGATAGTTCATCGGACCTTGAGAACCTGAAGTAAAGTACCAAGAGGTTAGATAGTCATTCACCGCTATTGTCTCAACAATGGCCAACCATCTCTTCTTGCAATGCCATGTTTCACTTGCAGCTGCTGGGCTCAGTCCTTAAGGACACTGATTCTTAAAGGCTCCAATAATGAGGGCAAATTGCAAAGATTAGGTTTGTAATCCCTTAGCCAAAGAACATAGAACATAGAACAGTACAGCTCAGTACAGGCCCTTCGGCCCACAATGTTGTGCCAAACTTTTACCCTAAACCTAAGGTCTATCTAACTTCCACCCCTACCTTATACTATCATCCATATGCCTATCTAATAGCCGCTTAAATGCCCCTAATGAGGCCGACTCCACTACCCTCTCCAGCAAGGCATTCCACACCCTACCACTCTCTGAGTAAAGAACCTACCTCTGACATCTCCCCTGTATCTACCTCCACTCACTTTAAAACTATGTCCCCTCGTAATAGCTACCTCCACCCATGAATGAGTGACCTGTCTGAGCTGTTTCAGATGATCAAAGGGGTCTAGAGGGTGGATGGAGGTAAATGAATTCCTCAAGTTGGTTTAGGCGGTCGACACAAGCTGGGGAAGGGGATTGCTATAAAATTCAAGCCAGGCTATTCAACTGTGATATCAGGAAGCACGTCTTCATTCAAAGTAAACAACAAAATTAAAAATGACAATGCTTTTTTGCTGGGCCAAGGGATTAAGGAACCTGTGCAGATTAATGGAATAAAGAAGCAGAGCCGGGAACTGTTCAGAACGAAGATCGAAAGGCTTCACTCACTGTCCTTACTGTCTGAAATCAGGATGGGGGTTAGAGGATGGGGGAACGGAGGATGGGGAGGTCACAGAAACTGACAGGGGCAGTGAGAAATTCAAGAACTGCTAATTGCTTCATCTACAGCACTACAAACAGAGGGGCTGAATGGCCTGCTGTTACATCCTCATTGCAATGGGTTTTAATTTCAACACTGTGAAGACTGAGGGAATACACAGGTTGGAAAAGTGAAACCAACAGAAAGGACAGCACCGACTGTGGGGGCATTGACAATAAACACGAAAAATTTATGATAAAGTTGAATTAAAGTGTGTTTTCATGAATCATAAATGTAATGATTTGCTCACAAACTTACAGTTGCTATGTACACCTCCTCCAGATGTGATTCCTGTTTCTGTACTATCCCCGTTTTGCTTTTAACCATCTTGACTTTTGTCATTTCATCTCTCCTGCTTCCCAGCCAATCACTGAGCTTCCCATTTGTTCTGACCAACTCTCTTGATCTAAACCCTGGACTTGCATCAGACCTTCCTCAACCTTCAATCTGCCCCCAAAATATGAACACACAAGTTAGGTGTTAAATTCTTCCTTGAATAAAGTGATCAATACTGTACTTAGTCCTCCAGATGTGATCTGCCCAGTGCCCTGTATAACTGAAATGTAACATCCTTATTTTCATATTCAGTTTGCCTTGCGATAAATGATAACATTCTGTTAGCTTTCCTGATCACTTGCTGCACCTGCACACTAAGTTTGTGATACATGGAACAGATCACCCAGATCTCTCTGCAACCTCTCACAATTTCAATAATACGCTTCTGTTTGAATTCTTCCAGCTAAAATAGATGATTTCATATTTTTCCACAATATACTCCAATAGAAAATGTGAAACATACTGAAGATATTATGGAGTATCTGGACAGAGAGAGCAATCTCTGACTTTTCTGGTTCCAATTAATTGATGTGAAACATTAACTTGTATTCCCTCCCCACAGAAGCAGCCACTCCTGCAGAGCAGTTCCAGTATTTTCTGTTTTTGGCCCCAGGGTCTCCTGTAGGATCTTCCCTCCTTCAGTTTCGATTCACTATAAATTTCAGCTCATCTGAAACACTGCAGCACCACACCGCAACTCTAACCCTGCTCACTGATTTACACTGGATTCTGGTCTGTCATAACTTCACATTATCATCCTTGTTTTCAAAGCCATTTCAAATTACTGAGGGAGTGCCGCACTGTCAGAGGGTCAGTTCTGAGGGAGTGCTGCACTGTCGGAGGGTCAGTACTGAGGGAGTGCCGCACTGTCGGAGGGTCAGTACTGAGGGAGTGCCGCACTGTCGGAGGGTCAGTGCTGAGGGAGTGCCGCACTGTCAGAGGGTCAGTGCTGAGGGAGTGCTGCACTGTCGGAGGGTCAGTGCTGAGGGAGTATCGCACTGTCGGAGGGTCAGTGCTGAGGGAGTATCGCACTGTCGGAGGGTCAGTGGTGAGGGAGTGCCGCACTGTCGGAGGGTCAGTGCTGAGAGAGTATCGCACTGTCAGAGGGTCAGTGGTGAGGGAGTGCCGCACTGTCGGAGGGCCAGTGCTGAGGGAGTGCCGCACTGTCGGAGGGTCAGTGCTGAGGGAGTATCGCACTGTCAGAGGGTCAGTGCTGAGGGAGTATCGCACTGTCGGAGGGTTAGTGGTGAGCGAGTGCCGCACTGTCGGAGGGTCAGTGCTGAGGGAGCGCCGCACTGTCGGAGGGTCAGTGCTGAGGGAGTGCCGCACTGTCAGAGGGTCAGTGCTGAGGGAGTACTGTACTATCGAGGGTCAGTGCTGAGGGAGTGCCGCACTGTCGGAGGGTCAGTGCTGAGGGAGCGCCACACTGTCAGAGGGTCAGTGCTGAGGGAGTGCTGCACTGTCGGAGGGTCAGTACTGAGGGAGTGACAGAAGTCCACATGCTTTGTTATAACATTCTCCTCAACAGAAGTTTTTTTTTAAAATTCATTCACGGGATGAGGGTGTCGCTGACTAGGCAGCATTTATTGCCCATCCCTAATTGCCCAGAGGGCTGTTAAGCACTAACCACATTGCTGTGGGTCTGGAGTCACATGTAGGCCAGACCAGGTAAGGATGGCAGTTTCCTTCCCTAAAGGACCTTCTAGAACCAAGTGGGTTTTTCCAACAATCAACAAAGGATTCATGGCTATTCTTCGACTCTTAATTCCAGATTGTTATCAAATTTAAGTTCCATCATCTGCCGTGACAGGATTCGAAGCCAGGTCCCCTGATCATTTCCTGGGTCTTTTGATTAACAGTCCTGCGACAACACTACTAGGCATTCACCTCCCTTCCTGGCAGTTTTCCTTCCCAGGATGACATAGTGAACCAGATGGATTTTTCCAACAATTGGCAATGGTTGCGGTAGATTCTTAATTCCCGTTATTTTTTATTAAATTCAAATTCCATCATCTGCTGTGGCAGGATTTGAACATTAGCGGAGTTTCTGGATTAATTTCTGGATTCCTCAACCAACATTACCAAAAGCGATTACCAGGACATCATCACATCGCTGCCTGTGGGATTATGCTGTGCACAGATTAGCTGACGAATTTTCTACAACACAGCCCACCCTTTCTGTGGCAGAGAATTCCACAGGCTCCCCACTCTCTGGGTGAAGACACCTATCCTCATCTCAGTCCTAAATGGTCTATCCCATATCATTAGACTGTGACCCCAGGTTCTGGACTTCCCAGTCATCAGGAACATTCTTCCTGCTTTTACCCAATGTAGCTCTGTTCGAATGTTATAAATTTTTATGGGATTTCCCTCTGAATTATGTTGAAACCAATTTCTGCCTCAGTCACTGACCCTGGAAGAGACTCTGTGTAAGGGACTCTCTCCCACTCTCTATTCTCAATCTCAGGCATTTAATTTCCTATCTATGGACCCTTGTTCCTGACCTCTCAATGGCTGGGACTTATCAACTTCTGTCTGTCCTTCAGAAACATTTCCATCATATCATCCTGCAAGCAGCGTTATTCTGAATAGAAAGATCTGATTTTTCATTCATTCTTTCATTCATTTGTTAGTCATTCCCAAACCCGAGCAGCCTCCTGGAGAATAACAGAATAATATTTTGCCTTTTCTTACACTTTTCTGTGCTGATTTTTTGTCTGTCAAGGAAAGGAACCAGTCGGAATTCTGAATGTTCCGACCACATCACACCGACATGTGCTTGGAAGGTGGGAAGACATACATTTTAATCAGAGTCTTTTCAATCTCAACATGTTCTGAAATCTTTCATCACTGATGAAGTAGTTTTTCAAAGTGTGGGTTAATCTAGGAAACGTGGCAGCCAATTTACACACAAGGTCCCACAAACAGCGACAATATAAACGAGCAGATCATTGACTTCAGTAATGTTGTTCAGAGATTGCATGCTCTTTGTACTCATGCAGATGTAATCTCTAATTTAAAATCGAGGAGGAAGATGGGAGTTTAGATTAAATCTCATCTTTTGCTGGAGCTTCAGTTCACAATTTATCATTTTCAGTGAAGTCAGTGGGCACTCCCTCAACCCTGTTAATTGTTGTAAAAACTCATCTGGTTCACTAATATCTTTTAGGGAAGGAAACCTGCCATCCTGACCTGAGCTGGCTTGCACGTGACTCCAGACCTACAGCGAGTTGATTCCTAACTGCCCTCTGGGCAACTAGGATGGGCAAAAAAAGTGCTGGCTTAGCCAGCGACACCCACATCCCATGAATGAATAAATACAAAGGTCAAAGAGGATCAGGGACGTTCTGCTTGGTTTCCTGGTCAATTGTTAGCCCCAGTCAATATCAACAGGTTATCTGTTCCTGGTCATGTTGTTGTTTGTGAGAGACTAGATGAGTGTCAATGACCTATGATTTATTATGAAACACTTTGAGGTGTCGTGAGATGGTGAAAGATGTGACGGAAATTCTCTTTTATAACAGAATTTTTACTGACCTCCAGCCACACCCAGGCCAAGTGCAGGCGAACGGCTTCTCTCCTGTGTGTCTCCTTAAATGAGCTTTCAAATGGCTGCTCTTGGTGTACATCTTGGTGCAACCGGGAAATGTGCACTTGTGCATTTTCAGGAGCTCTGCTGGGGTCCCTTTTGGAAACTTGTGCCTCAGGAGGAGGTTGCCTTGGCCCTGGGAGCCGTCCATAACTCCGGCCATCGGCTTAGCAGCTACAGGAACCGGCGCAATCCGCACATACTGACGGGAAGCGCTCAGGTTGGCTGACTGCACAAACTGAGGCACTAGGGTAAAGGTTTGCCCTTGGATATTGACGAGGAGTTGGGCAACCTTCAGGTCCGTTCGAGGATGTGGAGCACCCGTACTGCCATGCTCCTGCTTCACCTCAACCGGTTGCAGTTGAAGAATGACTGGGATGGCTCCACCAACCTTCAATGCCTCCTCAGTATTCCTCACACTTTTGGTTTCAGACTTGACTTGCATGGGGAGCACTTTGAACTGGCCTTTGCCCTGCAGCGTGCCAGTGGATCCCAGATCACTATTTGTCTCCTCAGTCACTTCGCTTTTGGGTTCATCCTTTGAATCCACATCCATGTTCTCCTCAAGGAATTCTTCAATTTCCTCCAGTGTCGGCTGGAATGGCCCCAACCCATCCCTGACTGCCCCAAAACTGGGAAATTCCACAACCTCCTCCTTGATGATGGGATGGCCAGCCTTCTGGTCCAAACCCAGAGTTGGGAAGTTCCTCATGGAAGCCTGGGAAAGCAGGTAATCGATGATGCTGTCTCCACTCTGGTTGCTGGATGAGCTGTTACAGCCGGAGCTTAGGACCAAGGAGTCAGGACTGGAACAGGAGTGTGAGCTCGAGCAGTCACTATCATCCTCAGACACAGGGGATGGTAACATCTGGTAATTGCTGCTCTCCATCATCTTATCACCATGGTAACCCACTGATGGAGCCAGGGACAGGAAGTGGCTGTTATTGGACGGTAGATGATCCACCATGACTGCCCGAAGAATGCTGTCGGCCAACAATGGACCAATCAGATCTCCCGCTATCTGGGCTCAAATCCACAGGAAACCAATTGAACCCAGTGCCTAATAAACACAAGAAGATTTATCTTACATTTCAACAACTACACAACAGGATGCCACTTGAAATGCACAAATTCCACATTGTTTATGTTCACTAAGGACAGGGGCAGCATGGGGTTAGATACAGAGTAATGCTCCCTCTACACTGTCCCCCCATCAAACACTCCCAGGACAGGGGCAGCACGGGGTTAGATACAGAGTAAAGTTCCCTCTACACTGTCCCCCCATGAAACACTCCCAGGACAGGGACAGCACGGGGTTAGATACAGTGTATCGCTCCCTCTACACTGTCCCCCATCAAACACTCCCAGGACAGGGACAGCACAGGGTTAGATACAGAGTAAAGCTCCCTCTACACCGTGCCCCTATCAAACACTCCCAGGTCAGGGACAGCACAGGCTCACTACGAGAAGTGGGCTTGAGGGTTTGATCTGTTGTACATGTCCTCACTCCGACTGTATCTGATCTGATCGGTGTCAGCTGGGCTGCAGCAGGGAGAATGTGAATTGCAATGTCTGGGGACAGGAACTGTCCTCACAACTCACAACAGTCAAAATCACAAGGTGTGAGTTGTCAGTGTGATCAGGGACTCTCATTTCCTAACGACACTGTCTCAAATTCATCCAAACACCTCACCAGACCCTCTCACTATCCCCTATATTGTCATTCTGGCTGAACTGTGGCAGAGGACACCAGCAAGTTATTTGGCCATGGAGGGAATCACAGATTTAAGGTGATTAGAACAGAACTAAAAGTGATGTGCAGGTAAATGATCTCATCATGTTGTTGTGCTGCTGGGAAAGGTGGTGGAAACAGAAAGACTCCGAAAAGGGCATTGAAGAGATATGTAGACAGGAAACTGGCAGGCTAGAGGAAAAGAAAGCTTCAGAGAGTCAGTACAAGGCTTTGATCTGTAACAACTTCCTGTGGCATGTTGTTATTGTCATCATAGCCAGGGAGTAGAAAATAAGTGCATGCATGACTTCAGCTCAGAATAGGGTCAAATATTCAATAGTTTCTCGTGAAAGCTTTTGTGATGAAGGATATTTTGCATAAATATAAAATAGTGGGTAGAGTTAGTGAAGAGGGGAAAGCATACATGGAGCCATGGGAGAAGTGGAGCTGAGGAGTCAGGCCTTTCCCTCCTTGATGAGTATATCTCCTGCTCATGGACGGTGAATCTTTGGAGGGTCGAAGGACGGGAAGGAAATACTCCAAATTCAAAGAACACGACAGGCAGATTCAGATCTGGGGCTGCACCAGGAACAGAATATCCTTCCGATGAGACTCTCTGCTCCTTCCTTAGAAAGGTTTTGGACCTTAATTCATAACATCTTGGGACGTCCCTTTGTCAAAGCCTGGTTTGTTTTCTGTCACCTTGCCAACTCAATATCGCAGCCTGTTCCAACATCTGTGCATTTTGATAATCCGACTGGGATTTACTGGCTGCTGTCTTCCTATTGGTCCAGCCTGTATCCAACTGTGTCCTCTCCCCAGGTGGATTGAGATCAGCTCAGAGCACACCCTCTAACCAGGGAATACCCTCTTCCTTTGCACATCCATGGGAGGTGGTCATCACCGGCTAGACCACCTGAAAAATAAAATGTTAATGACGTTTAGACACTTCTGAGCAGCAAGTGCCTCAAAGCTCCTTTCTGTTAGTGAGGTATTTGTACGTTCTATGATGGAGGAAACGTACAGAGCAAGCTCCCACAAACAGTCACAGTGTAGTGACTCGGTGGTTTGTTTTGGCCATGTCCCACAATACCCTGAACTCCCGTCTCCTTTTCAAAATGGTGCCTTGGATCATCCACCTGAGGTTTCACACTTCATCTGAGCAGCAGATCGTTTGACTCAGTGCAGCAATCCCTCACCATCAATAGACAATCACCACGGTGCTCAGACCTTGGAGGGGACTTGATCCGGAACTTTCCAACCCATCGGCACAAATACGATCAAGTGGAATCTGGTCCTGGGGAACACGTTGGTGAGACAGACTGAGCAGCAATCTTAGAAGCTTCATCTTTCACTGTCCTTGTGTGAGCATTTAAAAGTTTATTCTTCGATGGTGTATCCTCACCATTCATATGTCTGATCCTTTTTTCGCTGGATGGTTACATGAGAAAGGACAACTACTCAGTGACTATAAGATGTAGGAGCAGAATTAGGCCAGTCAGCCCATCAAGCTCTGCCATTTGATCATAGTGAAATTGTTTCTCAACCTCATTCTCCTGCCTTCTCCCTGTGATTCTTCCACCCCGTTACTAATCAAGAACCTATCGAGGTCTGTCTTCAATACCTCGGTTTTCACAGCCCTCAGTGACAATGGGTTCCCTTAAGGCAAGGAGAAGTGGTTTTCCACTTAATCATGTTGGAACCTGAGAGACTACGTGGGGGTGATGCAGAGTCGGGGTCTAATGAATATTGCTAAGTTTCTGGGATAACAGTGGCTCAGCTGTCATGTGTTAGGATTCTTCTAGAAGGTTAGAACCTGTATAGCATGGAGTACACTACTCTGTAACCATACCATCATTTAAAAACTGTTCATAAACATTATCTAAAAGTCTGACTGAATAATTAGAGAAGCCAAATCAGGTCATCAGTGTTAGACTTTAGAGAAATGTATACAGAGCCGACTGCCTCTGTGACTCTCCCCTTCCTTCTCCCTCTATCCCTGCTCTCACTCCCTCTCTCCCACTCTCCAGGCTTCTCTCTCTCTCTTTGCACTATACTCCCTCACACTTTCTCCCCCATCTACCCTTCCTCCCTCTCTCTACTCCTCCTTCAACCTCTCCTCCTACCATTCCCATTTCTCTTCTCCTCTCCTCCTTCAGTGCTCCCCTTGTCCCTCCCCCCCCACTCCCTTCTCACTTTTCTCCCTCTCTTTCCTCTCTCTCCTACTCTCTCCTTCTATTCCTCCTCTCATTCTCCGTCTCTCCCATTCCTTTCTCTCTTTCTCTCCCCTACCCTGTACCTCTCTCTTCCCTTCCCTGTACGTCTCTCTCTCTCTTTCTCTCCCATTTCTCTTTCTCTCTCTCTTTCTTTTCCCTTCCCTGTACCTCTGTCTCTCTCTCTCTCTCTTTCTCTCCCATTCCTCTCTCTCTTTCTTTTTCACTCTCTCCGTCTGTCTGTTCCCCAAACTGGCCCCATATCAGTTTGACCGACAGTAACCCTCCCAAGTCTATTTTACCAGCCGGAGCTATGTCAGTGCCAAAGTCGCAGGAGAGGGGAGAGAAATGAAGACAGAGAGAAAAGGAATAATGCAGTTTCCAAGCCGCGCAGAAGTTTCTGAAACACTGAGAAAGTGACAGTATTCGGAAAGTGAACTGTCACTGATCAGACAGACTGTCAAATCAAAAATTCCACTCAGGACCATGGGTCAGTTTGCAAAATAACAGCGAGTTGTATGGAGAGTGGGCTCTGACCTACCTGAAGCAACGTGTCATTGAAGCCGGCTCTAGCTGCAGCTTGTGGGTAGTGTCAGAGGATTCACACTGTACACATGTGACTACAGACCCAGCTCTCGCCTTGCTCAACAAACTGGAGCCACTGCACTGGGGAGGCTCGCTTACTGAACCTGCTCTCATTGGTCTGGTATTCTTCATGGGGGCTGGTCCACACAACCTTTCTAAACATTCTCCTTCAGTATTTATTTTGCAACAAAGAGAGAAAGAGAGAAAAACAATCACAAAATATTGGCTTGGTTGTACACAGCTTGTGACTCATAACTCTCAGGAATTGTGTGTGTTATTTGCTGACAGTTCCCACTCCTCCAGTTCAGCTTTAGGGCTCCCGAGACGAGTGCTTCCCATTCCTCAGTAATGTGGTCAGCCATTCACAATCTCTATACAAGGAGGCTTTCAGGGAATGTTGTGTGTGTGTGTATTTACTCTGTCACCATTGGATTCTCTTTGACAGTGGCTAGGGAAACAGGAAATCATCCGTGAAAAGGTACTTTGTCATTCATTCAATAACGGAAATTGCTGGAGAAGCTCAGCAGGTCTGGCAGCCTGTGTGGGAAAACAGAAACAGGCCTAGCCTTTCGAGCCCAGTGACCCTCCTTTGGTCATTCATTCTCGGCATGTGCCCATCACCAACATTGCCCACAGCTCTCGAAATTACCAATTGTGTCTATAACAACTTTGGTTCACCCCAGGGTTGGAAGCTATTTTTAAAGAAATTATTGGCAAGGCCAGAATTTATCACCTGTCCCCAATTACTCTTGTCCAGAGAAATCCAAATTGATCCAAACAAAAAGGGTTCTGAAGAAGGGTCACTGCACTTGAAAGATGATGTGAATCTTGAACTCACTGCCTCACATGGTGGTGTTAACAGGAACTCTCAAAATATTTAAAATGTATTTAGATGAGCACTTGAAATGCCAATAGCATACAAGGCTATTATTAGACCATAAGATAAAGAAGAAGAATTAGGCCATTTGGCCCATCGGGAATGATCCACTATTTCGATCATGGCTGATACGTTTTTCAACCCCATTCTCCTGCTTCTCCCAGTGACCCCCAGATATCAGTTCAACTGATAGGGTGAGATATTGACAGTGGTCAGGAGAGTCAGGAAATTAAGGAGGGTCAGATTTTACTTGGTCTTCATACAAGGCAAATACATTCCAAAACTGATCATTCCCATCAAATCCCCTCTGTCCCTCTGATTGGTCACTCCTGATCTGTAGCAATTGCAAGACTTTGACGACTTGCACATTTGATGAGTTAAAATGTTATTGGACATGAATCTGATAAAGATCCTTTTGACCAAGTCTGTGTTTAATCAGCTTGCACCTTGTGCCACTCACACTCATTCTCTCCTGAGATGTCCTCCCATCCCTCACTGATCCGCTCCTCTTGCACTGAACATACTTCTCCTGCTCTCTGATTTATCTTGTAACATAGCCATCCCCAATGTTTCAGACATCAAGCACAAAGTGCTGGAGAAACTCAGCAGGTTTGGCAGCACCTGTGAAGAGAGTAACAGAGTTAATGTTTTGAGCCCGCTGACCCTTCTTTGAAACACTAGTGTTTCTGACCTTACCTAGGGCAGCACGGTGGCTCAGTGATTAGCACTGCTGCCTCACAGCACCAGGGACCCGGGTTCGATTCCACCCTCGGGCAACTGTCCGTGTGGAGTTTGCACATTCTCCCTGTGCCCACGTGGGTTTCCTCCGGGTGCTCCAGTTTCCTCCCGCAGTGCAAAGATGTGCAGGTTATGTGGATTGGCCATGCTTAATTACCCCATGCATGTGTAGGCTAGATAGTTTAGCAATGGTAAATGTGGGGTTACAGGGGTTGTGTGGGATGCTCTTTGGAGGGTCAATGCAGACTTAATGGGCCAAATGGCCTGTCTCTGCACTGTAGGCATTCTATGATTTCTAGTGCTCTGCATTAAATGTGGGACCATTCTTCCCCTTCTCAAGATTAGATCAGACTCCATTCAGCTCCATACCCCACTGGTCAGGAAGGAGAAACTGGCCTTAGAAAGGGAGCAGGGCTGATTTATCAGAATAATCCCAGGGTTGAGAGACTTAATTTACAAGAACAGGTTGCACAGACTAGGCCGGTATCCCTTGTGTATCAAAGATTAATGGTTGATCTGATCAACAAGTTCGGAGAGAGATTAACGCAGTTAGTAAGGTTGATAGGGAGAAATTAATTCTTCTCAAGTGGCAGCCTAGAACCAGGAGCAGAATCTTCAGGGGTGATGTGCTGCTGTAGGTCTGGCTCATTTAGTTCATGTGTTTATTGGCAGTGTTTAAAAGGTAAGCGTTCAAGACCCACAGCAGATACTTGAGCACAGTTTCTAGACTGACAGCAGTACAGAGGGTATTCTGCATTCTTGGAGATTCTGTCAGATGAGAAATTAAACTGGGGAACTGCCTGCTGCCTCTCTCTCTCACAGGGATGTAAAGGACCCAAAGACACTTCTCCGAAGAACAGCAGAGATTTCTATAAGATGTTCATAGACATCTACTTGGAGTTAGAATCTATTTATTCAGAATAACTGGTCAATCTTGTGAAATGCAAAAACCTGACTCATGCTTCCTGTTAGCCTGAGTCTATCAGATGGGTAACTTAGGGACTTTGTGTACCTTAATACACTTTTGTGATGATTTTGGAAATAGCAGGGCGTTGATTTTCAGCGCAATATCACAGTGAGATGTAATAGTACCACTGGCAAGGTTGGCATTCATTCTTCATCCCCTGGTTGGCCTGCGATAGTGAGGACGGAGCGTTTCATCTGGGGTCCTTTGTTGTTTTGAGGCTGATCGAGATGGAGCAATACAACTGAGCATCTTCATAAACTGTTTCCACAGGCAGTTCACCGTCAACCACTTTGGTGTGGGCTGTTAGGTCACCTGTCAGCCCAGACTGGGTAAAGACAGCAGATTTCCCTCCCTCATTGTGATGAGCGAAAGAAGCAAGGACAATGTGAAAGAAAAAGGATCTGGAGCACACTGCCGGGAAACGTGGTAGAGGCAGGTTCAATTGTGGCATTGGATGGTTATTAGGATAGAAATGGTATGCAGGGATATGGGGAAAAGGCAGGAGATTGGCACTAGGGGATAGAACCAGTACAAGCATGATTGCCTGAATGGACTCCTGTACTGAAACAATTCTGTGATTGTGTGATTCTAAAGGACATTAGTTGGGGCTTTCAATCTGGCAGCTTTGTGATTATTTTTACTGAGTTTTCCAACCCAGGGGAATTTGCACTGACATTCTTTGGGTGACCTGAAATGTTAACTCTGATATTTCTTTACAGATGCTGCCAGACCTGCTGAGCTTTTCCAGCAACTCCTGTTTTTGTTCCTGATTTACAGCATCCATAGTTCTTTCAGTTTTCTCTGGGTTAATTGTTGAGTATTAAAGCCTTTACACTACTCTGTCTAATTGATTGGAATTATTATACATATGCATACAACAGTGTGGAATCAGGCCCTTCAGCTCAATAAGCATTATTTATCAAGTATCTGGTGTATCTTTCAGAGTTAATTCTTACTCAGGCTATTTGAGCTCGAGAATGTTAATTTGATCCATGTAATCACTTTTTGGATCAGAACTCTCACAACTTCCTTGAGTAAATACTACTAAAACCTGCCAAAAATATATCAGTTAAAATTGTTGTGCTTCAAAATCAAGTTGGAGTAACTTATGACATCTTCCAAAACACATAAATATGGCAATGGCAATCTGAGCAACGTATTGGATGAGGTTTTCAAACTTGGGATCCAATCAGACAAAATATTTCATTCTGTTTATCAGTTACAAGCAGATGCAGTCAGTTTGGTCTATCATATCAAATTGTCATCTGGTTGGGAAAGTGTAGAAAGAAATGTATGTCTAATCTGCCCTGGGTGTGTTTGATGGGCCAGTGTGGCAGGAGGTTCACATTGTATCTAACCCCATGTTGTCCCTGTCCTGGGAGTGTTTTGATGGGGACAATGGAGAGGGTGAGAGGGTCAGGTACTCAGGGAGTGCCACACTATCAGAGGGTCAGTACTAAGGGAATGCAGCACTGTGAGAGCGTCAGTAAAGAGGGAGTGCTGCACTGTCGGAGGGTCATTGCTGAGGGAGTGCCGCACTGTCGGAGGGTCAGTGCTGAGGGAGTGCCGCACTGTCTGAGGGTCAGTACTGAGGGAGTGCCGCACTGTCGGAGGGTCAGTACTGAAGGAGTGCCGCATTGTCTGAGGGTCAGTACTGAGGGAGTGCCGCACTGTCGGAGGGTCAGAACTGAGGGAGTGCCGCACTGTCGGAGGGTCAGTACTGAGAGAGCGCCGCACTTTCAGAGGGTCAGTGCTGAGGGAGTGCCGCACTGTCAGAGGGTCAGTACTGAGGGAGTGCCACACTGTCGGAGGGTCAGTACTGAGAGAGCGCCGCACTTTCAGAGGGTCAATACTGAGGGATTGCCTCACTGTCAGAGGGTTACTACTGAGGGACTGCCTCACTGTCAGAGGGGCAGTACTGAGGGAGTTTCACACTGTCAGGCGATCAGTGCTAAGGGAAAGCAGCTTCTAGCGATGTTTCACAGGGTTATGCCCCTTTGACACCATCACCTCAATAACTTGCTGTGATCTCTCTACCTTAATTAGTTTGTACAGTTTTGGATTACTTGTTTCTTTGGTTAGACCCTCGACATGCGACTTTTCTACCTATCATGTTATTCCAGCCATTTGGTTTGTTTCCAGCACCACCTAATTTTTAATTTGTTGTAATTATCTCTCTGCCTCGATTAATTGGATTAAAGGTCATCCTTTCACTTGCTATTCAGCTGTTGACACTTTACTCACACTGTCAGACACTTTTGATCACCTACAGAGACTTATTATTAAGCCTGTCGACACTACACTCTCACAATTTGTATGATCTTTTGATCTCTCTGTCTATAAATTCTATGCCTGTGTGCTTCTTTTCACTTCACCTGATGAAGGAGCAATGCTTCAAAAGCTTGTGATCTCAAATAAACCTATTGGACTATAACCTGGCATCATGTCGCTTCTGACCTTATGCTCCTTGCTGTTTGAGGTATATTTTAATGATTTAAATTTAAATGTAAGAGGCATGTTTGGGAAATATGCAGACACCACAAAAATATTGTAGCTGGAAGTGAAGAGGGCAGCACCAATGGTTTGGTTGAGTGGGTGGAAAATTGGCAAATATAGTTCAATCCAGAAATGCAAGGTTATATATTACTAAGGACAAAAGAATCAAGGGGATACATAATAAACAGGAGGGTATTGAAAGGGGTCGAGGAAGTGTGGGACCTTGGGGGTACATGCCCACAGATCATTGAAGGTGACAGGGCAGGTAGATAAGTGGTAAAGAAGACACATGAGATTATTTCCTTCGTTGGGCGAGGATTGAATTCATGAGCAGGAATGTAACGCTAAAAACTATATGAAATACTGGTTAGGTTACAGCTAGGGTTTTGTCATCCATTGTAGTCACCACATTACAGGAAGAAGATAATTACTCTGGAGAGAGAACAGAGGAGATTTACAAGAATGTGGCCAGAGCTTGAAAATTGCAGCAATAAAGAAAGGTTGGATAGACTAGAGTTATTTTCCTTAGACCAGAGGAGGCTGAAGGTGACTTAATTGAGGCATGCAAAATAATGAGGGACTTGGACAGAATGAACAGGATAGACCTGTTTCCTTTAGCAGTAAGGTCAGTTACGAGGGACACAGATTTGCAGAAGGATTTGTAGAAGGATGAGAGGAGACATGAGGAAAAGTATTTTTTCACCCAGACTGTGGTGGGTGACGGCATTTGGCTACCCAGTTTGATGGTGAGGCAGTAACCTCTACCTATATCAGCACCTGAAGTGATGTTTCCTACAAAGCTATACAGACCAGATACTGGAAAATGGTATAAGAAAAAGTGACCAGTTTATTCCAGCATTCTGACCCAGCGACAGTGAAGGAATGACAATATATTTCCAAGTCAGGATGATGAGTAGTTTGGAGGGGGACTTGCAGGGGGTGGTGTTCCCATGTATCTGTTGTCCTTCTAGATGGAAGTGGTCATGGGTTTGGAAGGTGCTAAGGATTTTTGATGAATTTCTGCAGTGCTTAATGTGCATGGTACCACACTGCTACTACTGAGCATCGATGGTGGAGGGAATGGATGTGGGGCAATCAAGCAGGCTTTGTCCTGGATGATGTCAAGCCTCCTGAGCTGCACTCATCCAGGCAAGTGGGGAGTATTTTGTCACAATCCTGACATGTGCCTTGTTGTTGATGAAGAGGCTTTGGGGAGTCAGGAAATCAGTCACTTGCCACAGTATTCCTAGCCTCTGACGTACTCTAACAGCCACTGTGTTTGCCTTCATCTGTAACCTTCAGCTGTAACCTAACCAGTATTTCATATAGTTTTTAGCATTACATTCCTGCTTGTGTATTCAATACCTCACCCAACGAAGGAAATCATCTCATGTGTCATCTTTATCATTTATCTACCTGTCCTGTCACCTTCAATGATCTGTGGGCATGTACCCCCAAGGCCCCTCACTTCCTCCACCTCTCTCAATAACCTCCTGTTTATTATGTATCCCCTAGATTCTTTTGTCTTTAGTAATATATAACCTTGCATTTCTGGATTGAACTCTGCCTTCATCTATCTTCAGTGATCAGCTTCTGGCAGAGTGGCAGACATTGTCTACATGGACTTTAGCAGGGCTTCCAACAAGGTCCCGCATGGTAGACTGGTTAGTAAGGTTAGATCACACGGGATCCAGAGAGCGATAGCCAAATGGATACAAAATTGACTTGATGGTAGAAGACAGGGATGGTGGTAGAGGTTTGTTTTTCAGACTGGAGGCCTGTGACTAGCAGTGTGCTGCAAGAATTGGTTCTTGGTCCACCATTATTTATCATTTATATCAACGATTTGGATGAGAATATAGGAGGTATGGCCAGTACATTTGTAGACAGCACCAAAATTAGTGGTATAGTGGACTGTGAAGAAGGTTATCTAATTGTACAACAAGATCTTGATCACATGGGACTCTGGGCCAAGAAGTGGCAGATCGAGTTTAATTTAGATAAATGTAAGGTGTTGCATTTTGGTGAGACAAACCAGGGCAGGACTTATGTAGATGATGGTAGGGCCCTAGGAGTGCAGGTGCATAGGCCCTTGAAGGTAGCTTTGCAGGTAGACAGGGTGGTGAAGGCCATTTGGCATGCTTGCCGTGATTGGTCAGCATAATGGGTATAGGAGTTGGGATATCATGTTGTGGCTGTACAGGACATTGGTGAGCCACTGCATACAATTCCAGTTGCCCAGCTACAGGAAGGATGTTGTTAAACTAGAAAGGGTACAGAAAATTTTAGAAGGATGTTGCCAAGACTGGAGGGTTTGACTTATAAGGACAGTCCGGATAGGATGGGACTTTTCTCCCTGGAGCGTGAGGCTGAGGGGTGACCTATAAGAGGTTTCTAAAACCATGAGGGGCATAGATAAAGTGAATAGCTTTTTCTCGGGATAGGGGGGTCCAAAATTAGAGGGCATAGGTTTAAGGTGAGAGGGCAAAGAGGGACCTGAGGGGCAACTTTTTCACACAGAGGGTGGTGCATATTTGGAATGGGCTGCCAGAGGAAGTGGTAGAGGTGGGTACATTTAAAAGACATATGGATAGATACATGAATAGGAAAGATTTAGAGGGATATGGGCCAAACACAGGAAAATGCCTGGTTGGCCTGGACAAGTTTGACCGAAAGGTCTGCTTCCATGCTGCAGGATTTTATGACACTGGTAACCCCCTCAAGATGTTGATAGTGGAAATTTCAGTGACGGTAATTGTATTGGATATCAAGGGGTGATGGTTAAGATTCTCACTTGTTGATGATTATTGTCAGAACTTGTGTGGTGTAAAAACATACTGACCACTTGTCAGCCCAAGCATAAATGTTGTCCAAGTTTTATTGCATATGGACACGGACTGCTTCAGTACAAGGAGGCAGCACTGCTGCCCTTCACACTCAGGTGACTGTCTGTGTGGAGTTTGCACATACTTTCCATGTCTGCGTGGGTTTCTGCCGGGTGTTCCAGTTTCGTCCCACAGTCCAAAGATGTGCAAGTTAGGTGGATTGGCCACATTAAATTACCCATAGTGTTCAGGGATGTGTAGATTTGGTGCGTCACACATAACCCAAGAGACAAAAAAAATTTCTCATCTCTGTCCTAAAAAGGTGAACCCTAATTTTAAAACAATGCCCCCCATATTTCATGATCCACCCACAAGAGGAAACATCCTTCTACATCTGCCTTGTCAAAACTTTGAGGATCCTACACGTTTCAATCAAGTCTGCTAAATCCCAGAAGAATCAAGCCCAGTCTGTCCAACATTTCCTCATAAAACAAACCACTCATTCCAGGTACCAATCTCATGAACCTCCTCTGAACAACCTCCAGGGCATTTACATCTTTCCTTAAATAAAGAAACCAAAATTACACACTGTATTTGGGATGTGATCTCACCAATGCCTTGTACACTGAAGCATAACATCCTTACTTACATATTTATATGTACAAGATGATGAGAGGCATAGATAGAGTGGATAGTCAGAGACTTTTTCCCAGGGCGGAAATGACTATTACGAGGGGGCATAATTTTAAGATGATTGGAGGACAGTTTAGGGGAGATGTCAGAGGTAGGTTCTTTACGCAGTGAAATGCACTGCCGGCAGTGGTAGTGGAGTCAGATACTTTAGAGACTTTTAAGCGACTCTTGGATAGGCACATGGAGGATAGTAAAATGGAGGGCATGCAGGCTAGTTTGATCTTAGTAGGATAATAGGTTGGCACAACATGTGGGCCAAAGGGTCTGTACTGTGCTGTACTGTTCTACATTCTATATTTAATTCCTCTTGTAATAAATGATAGCATTCCATTAGCCTTAATCACTTGCTGTACCTGTACACTAATTTTTCTGTGATACACACACAAGAACATCAAAATATCTCTGTATCTTGGAATTCTGCAGTCATGTGCAGCGGGATTGACGTGTTGGGGTGCATCAATTACAAAAGAAGTTAGTATGCAAGTAAAACACTCAGTATTTAGTGCACTCAGCTGTTTTTTTTAAATGTTATTTGCAGTGCATTTAATTGGCTGAAGACTGGCACTTGTGATGCTGTGAACTGTCACTAGATCATTACCACTCTCTTATCATTAGTTGAGGGATTGCTTCACTCTGTCTATCGCATGCTGTTTCTGCTATAGCCTGCATTACATTTTAACCAAATTGGCACCTTACAATGCTCTCTATACTCCTCACTGAACCAGCTTAATGGCAATGGCGGTGTGGGATATGCCAGGCAATGAGCTAAGAGTACAATTCTGCAGCTGCTGATGGCTGACAATGCCTCTTGGATGCCATGGATGCCAGTTGCTAGATGCATTTTGAATCTATCACCCATTTAGCAGAGTGCTCATGCCACACATGATGGAGCATGTGCTCCGTGTGAAGATGCAACTGTCTCCACAAGGAGACACTGATGTCACTCCTACCAATGACTGCCATGAACAGATGGATCTGGAAAAGGTCAATTGGTGAGGATATTGTAAACTTGGTTTTATCCTTGTGTCGGTTCTCCTTTCACTGATCATAGCCACAGTTTAACAGCTATGTGCTTCAGGATTTGGCCAGCTCAGTCAGTGGTGGTGGTTATCAGTTTCTCAATTATGGAGTTACAAGTTCACCAAATGTAAACTCCCTCCAACTGTATCTGACTCCTCAATCCCTCCAACACCATCTCACTCTCTCCTTTACAGTCTCGCACTCACCAAAAGCACCTCCACATTCTTACTGTCTTTGACAGTGCCTCACTCCCTCTGACATCATCCATAGCCGTGCACTCAAACCCTGCAGTAACTTTGAATGAAAGTCAGAGAACAGCCAAATGGCCACATGAGAACTGAGATAGTAGGAACTGCAGATGCTGGAGAATCCGAGACAACAAGGTGCAGGGCTGGATGAACACAGCAGGCCAAGCAGCATC
>NC_063347.1:1965291-1989998 GCF_021869965.1 Rhincodon typus
GAAGAGGGATTGTTCCACGTAACCTACAAAGAGGCAGGCGTAGCTTGGGCCCATGCGGGTACCCATGGCTACCCCCTTTGTCTGTAGGAAGTGGGAGGAATTGAAAGAGAAGTTGTTGAGTGTGAGGACGAGTTCGGCTGAGCGGATGAGGGTGTCAGTGGAGGGGGACTGGTTGGGCCTGCGGGACAGGAAGAAGCGGAGAACTGATATTTGTTGTCCCGGTAATTTAAGTGGACACACAAATGCAACTGGGAGTTTGGTGACACCTACTGGTCCATTAGAAAATGACAGAAATTAACCACACTCTGAATGAAAAACTTGTGTTTTTATAGTATATTCACCACTTCGAGACGTCCCAAAGTTTGATGGAAAGTAAAGTACTCTTTGATAATCAATGTTGTAAAATAGGAAATACAGCAGCAAATCTGTGCACCAAGAGATCCCACTAACTGCAATAAGACCAATGACAGGACAGTTTTCAGTGATGCTGGTCGAGAGATCCACAACATTAGACCAAAGGCACAAGACTAATTATCAGAGATTTAGAAAGAGAGTAGGAGAGAGTCCCTGATATAAGGCATTCTGAACTCTGGGATTCACTCTAACAGTCAACAACTGAGGCCAAACCACTGTTAACATCAAAGACTGGACTAAACAGGAGGGCAATGAAGGAGAAGGAATTGAAAAGCAATGGGAAGATGGTGGTTAAATGAAATTGTGGTCTGTTTGATCATGTGGAGGATAAAGGCTGCAAAGAATTGGAAGGGCCAAATCACATCTGCATGCTAAACTCCTACGATGTAGGAGAAGCTGATATCCTGAGGCTGATGGCTGAGGCACATTGTTGGCCAATATGGAGGCAACTTTACTCAGCATTAACTGTGAAATACCTGACTTAACCTGTGTTCCATTACCCAGCATGAGAAATCTTAAACCTGCAGAGGACCAAATACAATATACAAGAAACTCTTGTGATGGTTTGGCCTCATTAAGAAATTTTAGAATATCATGACTATAGTGCTTTAAATGTACTTACTATTTTGATAAAAAGTCAATATAGTGTTGCTGTTGACTATCAAACATTGTCACAGGATACCAAGTACTGGCTGTAAGCAGCTGTACTTCACACAATGAGCAAGCTGCTAACTTGTGTCTCACACACTGTGGCTAAAGTGTAGCAATCCCAGAGAGGATTTCTTTTTACACATTTGCTTTCACCTCTTTTCTGATGTTTATAACTTGCCTCATCTCTGGTAAAGACTATTGTAAGATATATATGTTGCTTGTAAAAGCTCCCAATTCCTCCAACATTAGGTGGAATTGTAAATAGGAACAAGATTACATCCCAGTACCGCAACGGGATTGTGGATCATTGACAGAATCATGCTGTCCATTTGTGATCACTATGAGCGTCCTGGCTTTAGTGGCCTTACGGCTACAAGAATCATTACGACTCTATTGTATCCACCTCAATCTGTCCCATTTAGCTGCACTGTGCATTTCCTAAATACATCAACATAGGAAATGTGAAAAGGGGAAATAATTAGTGCAACTGAAGAACAGAATCAAGGAAGAGAACTGTGGAAGGACTGTAGCTGGTGCAGAGACAGTCAATGTCAATGATGGATCTCTCACATTTTCACAACAATGCTGCACCCTGTCACCATACTCTCCATGGCACTGGCCTCACAAAACACTGCCCTTAATGATTTGTGGAACTCTCACACTCCTTTCTGAGATACCTACAGGTAAAACATTAGGCTGTGGCAACCAGAAGCTCAAAAGAAGGCATTCACAAATGGCAGGTGGGCCTAGTAAGTTTGAGGGCTCTGTATTGCAACGCGGTCTGTATATTTAATGTTATAATAAATAAAACCTTTCATATAAATAGTACAAAAATCAAAATATCAAGCATAGACACTTCTCTTTCCTTTACATCAACATTCTTCTGCTAATCTTCATTTGATCTTTGGTAAATTGATCTGTTTAGCTAGGTTGGAACCCTCCTGCCTCTTGTTCCTGATCCCCTGGGCAGTTGTCGGTCAGCATCCTTTGATCGTACTGCTTTCACCATGTCCTCTCTCAGAGTCTCAAAGTGGTGGTACTGTTTCTGGACCTTTGCGGGAGCAGTTCTCCAGTGGTTGCGGCGTTTTGAGAATATTCTATGATATCTGAAAGAAAGAAAGAGGCATTTAGACAACAGACAGAGTGCCCTTTGACACTGCCCATAAACAGGGGGGAACCTGTTGTTTCATTAATCAATTAATGAAGGTGCTGACCACCGACCAGAGACAGCTATGGTCGGTAATATTTGCACCAGACAAGAGCCAGGCAATTATCATTTCCAAGAGGAAAGGATCTAACCTTCTCCCTTTGACATTCAATGGCATTACCATCACTGAATCACCCACTATCAACATCCTGGGAACTACCGCTGAGCAGAAACTCAACTGGACCAGCCATGTGAGAGTGTGGGAATCCTGCAGTGAATAGCCCACCTCCTATCCCACCAGTACCTGTTTGCCATCTACAAAGCACAGAGTCAGCAGTGTGATGGAATACACTCCATTTGCTCAGATGGGTGCAGCGCCAACAACACTCAAGAAGCTTGACACCGTTCAGGACAAAGCAGCCTGCTTGACTGGCACCACATCTACCATCTTTAACATTTAGGCCCTTCACCACTGACACTCAGTAGCAGCAGTGTGTGCCATCTACAAGGTGCACTGCAGAAACTCACACAGGCCCCTGTGACAACACTTTCCAAACCCAAGAACTCTACCACCTAGTAGGACGAGAAATACCATTACCTGCAAATTCCCCTCCAAGTCACACACCATTCAGTCTTGGAAATATATAATCATTCCTATAGTGTTGGTGGGTCAAACTGTTGGAACACCATCCCTGAAAGGCATTGTGGGTGCCCCTATACCACACGGACTGCAGTGAAGTACACCATGAATCAACAGTTTCAATAACAGCTTGGATGAATAGACTAAAGAACACAACTGGATTGCACTGGGTGTACCCAGTTTCCCCCCTCCTTATTTATTACCTACTTACACAATTTCACCATCAGCATTACGTTGGTATTCACGATCAACATGTGCATTATAATCAATTGCTGCCAGCAAGGTACGCACTTGGTAATCCTCATAGCTACAGGAGAAAACCAATGAAACAATGAACTAGCTGACTTAGAATAGAGAAGGTATGTTGGCATGGAACACTTCTGGTTGCATACAACACCAATTCATGATTAAGTGAAAACATTCATTTTTAAAACCTCTTTGCAAAGTGAGAAGCGGGGTGCAGTGGTAACCACTAGGCTAGCAACACTCGGACTAACGTTGATGCTCTGTGGACACCAGTTCAAATTCTGTAATGGCAGCTAGTAGAATTTAAATTCAATTAATATATCTGGAATATGAAGATAGTCTCAGTGACGGTGACCATGAAACTATCATCAATTATTGTAATCATCTGGTTCACTAATGGCCTTTATGAGAGAAATCTGCTGTCCATATCCAGTCTGACCGACATGTGACTCCAGACCCACAGCAATCTGGTTGTCTCTTAACTGTCCTCTGAAATGGCCCAGCAAACCACTCATTTTGAGGGCAATTAGGGATGGGTAATAAATACATCCACATGCTGTGAACAAATTTTTAAAAACTTCAACAGGATAAATCTAAAAGTCTTAGTTAAAGAAAGAATGCCTCTCATTTCTTGCTGTTTTTCTTTAAACCTAGAGGAGCAGCTACTGACTTACAGGGAGCTGTTAACCTATACAAATTGTAGATTATCAGAGTTATAGAGACAAATCTACAGCAAGCCACTTGCTACAGCTCATGCAGTGGTCATTCACCTCATTGTCATTTATAGGATTCTACTCTGAGAAAAATACTTGTCACATCTGAATATGTCTTAATTCAAATTGATTTGCTATACCCAACGTTACGCAACATACTTCTGTGACGTTGTAAATGTAGCTGGCTTGCTCTTATGTACTAGCACGTACACATAGAGAGTCAGAGTGTAGAGTAATACAGCATCAAAACAAGCCCTTCAGCCCAAACAGGTCCATCCTGACCACGGTGCCCACTCAGCTAGTTCAAATTGCCCACATTTGGTCCATATCTCTCTAAAACCCTTCCCATCCATGTACCTATACAAAAGTTTTTAAAATGTTGCTATTGTACCCTGCCTCAACCACTTTCTCTGGCAGCCCATTCCATATACGCACCACTCTCTGTGTGAAGAAGTTGCCCCTCAGGTCCTTCTTAAATCTTTTCCCTCTCACCTTAAACCTATCCCCTCTAGTTTCAATTCCTCATTCCTGGGAAAAAGACTATATGCATTCATCCTATCTATGCCCCTCATGATTTTATACACCTCAATAAGGCCACACCTCATTCTCCTACATTCCAAGGAATAAAGTCCTATCCTGGCCAACCTCTCCCTATAACTCAGACCTACCAGTCCTGGCAACACCTTCATAAATCTTCTTTGCACACTTTCCAGTTTAACTGTGTCTTTCTTATAACAGGGTGACCAAAACTGTACACAATACTCCAAGTGCGGCCTCACCAAAGACTTACACAAATGTAACATAACGTCCCAACTCCTACACTCAATGCCTCAACTGATGAATGCCACTATGCTAAATGCCTTCTTCACCACCCTGTCTACGAGTGACGCCACTTTTAACGAACTATGTACTTGTACTCCTAGGTCCCTCTGTTCCACAACACTCCTTAGGACCTTATCATTTGATGTATAAGTGCTACCTTTGTTTGTTTTTCCAAAGTGCAACACTTCACACTTATCTGCATTGAATTGCATTTGCCAATCCTCAGCTCCTTTGTAACATTTATCATCATTCAGTAAATCTGTAAACAAACTTCCATCACCAGCTTCCTCATTACTGTGTTATTGAATGATGCAAAGGGTTACAACAAATTTACAGAACTTTAAAGCACAGGAGAAGGTGATTCAGCCCATCAAGCCAATGCCAGCTCTTTGAAAGAGCTATCCAATCAGCCCCACATTCCTGCTCTTTCCCAACAGCCCTGCAAATGTTTCCTCTATTAAAAAAACACTCAATTTTCAACACCAGTTAAATCTCCCCCTTTACATTCTCCACTCAATCGGAGCAATCCCAGCTTCTTTCAAATATCTCGACATAACTTCACTGATAAATATAAAATTAAGAGTATTTTGTTGACTTGTACTTACTCATATGTGAAGTTTTGAGCAGCATACATTTGAATGTGGTTGTTAAATGACTCCAGTTCATTGGTTACTCTGCAAGAGTTATTAAAACAATGAACAATATGAACAATGTTCTCGATAGTGAACAAACACACAAGGATTTCAGCTCATCCTCTAAAAAGGCATTAAAGAAACGAACCTGGCTTGGACAAAATAGTTGAGGTGGGAGGTGAGCCATTTGTCATAGACCACTTCACGAAGAGCATGATGAGCAGGTGAACCTGCTGTTAGCCACTGCTTGTCCTTTATTTCCTTGTCTGAGAGATGACCATGCTCACAAGATGCTGCGGTGGAGCCATCTCCAAGCTGCCACTCATGCACATTTACTGTGTGATGCAGGATGCTGCGCCAGCGAGCCTTTAATAACAGGCATTCATTTCAGATTTTCAAAGACACCATGAGTACCTCCCCACCCCCTCCTCTCTCCTGAAGGCACTAACCAGTGACGAAGCAACTGATCCCAGGATTCCCAACATTCCAAAGCTCAGCTGAGCCGTGATCCACTAGAGGTTTGTAAGATTATTAAAGTGTCTAGCAGCCCTGGAAACAGGGTATAGGTGACCCTGGGGAGGGCCACGTGAGCACTGACGTGGGCTAGTTGGAAAGCATTTTATTCACTTTCTATGGCCCCTTATTCCCTCCATACCAACTCACGGCAAGTCATGCCTGCACCCCTCACACATCACCCCTTTTAGCCACCTCACTCAGTATCCACCATGTGTAGCACTCAGAAGCCAAGTGGAGATAAACTAAAAATCTATCACAGATATCACCTGACAGATTTGGTTTTTCAAAAAATTTACTTCATGAAAGCCCATCAAACAATTTTTAGACCTCAGAAGTGATTAATTTCCTATTAAAAGGCCTCTTACCTCATGTCAAAGACAGATAATCCTTTAATAGATTGTTTAATACGTCATTCAAATTGTGAACTCAAACCCTATTCCCTTTACTGAGATAACTACGGCTTTTGGAAACAGCGAAGCATTCATAAGGTGTCCTTGGGGAAATGTCAACAAACAATTATTGAAACTGATAGAATTAATGCTGGACCATCTGGTCTGTCAATCAAAGTAAGAAAGCAGAGTGGTTTCAAAGCCCACTGACCCCTGCAAGTATTCTTTCTTAAAAACCTGGGAATTTAAATAATTCATATCATGACATTTGAGCAAACCCTACCCACCCTTCAAGACTGTTTATATCTCCTCCATCAATTAGTGACTCCCACACTGCAGACAAACGTCCTTTCAACAGTCAAAATGGGATCTGATTGAATACAGTACTGAATTCAAAGAGCCCCGCTGAATTCCAACGTCCCTTGTGTGAATCACAGCCTGCCCTCATTCCAATTCCAAATATAATAATTTCCATACACTAGTGACACGCACCATCAAGGTATTTACATCACCATTACTATGTTGGCAGCAGTATATGAAGTGTTTTATGATGTCACTAATCCACGGTTGTAGGTCTTTATTGTTACTGGAAGCCACTGCCTAAAAAACAGGATAAGAAGCATTATAACAGTGCACAAAAAGTAGGAGTCAAGCTCTCTGATGTATCATATGCAACAGGAATGTAACAAATTTTCGACAAGAGAAGACCAAAGTTCATTGAAATCACCTATCATCCTGGTAATCAAATGATAGAAGGATAATAGACTGAGAACTGATAGGACATGAACACGAGGAAGATAGACTAGTTCTTACCTAATGTAATTGCCTAATAAGTGTTTAGTATTAATGTAGAACAAAAAATGGTACCTTGAAATTTGAAAAAGGTCTTGAGTTTGTCTTCTCATCTAGCCTATAAAGAATCCAAGTTCATTGTGTGGCATCAAATCACACGATAAAAGACTTGGGGGAAGGTGAAAAGATTCAAAATTTGATTACTTCTTCATCGTTATGGGGAAATTAACAAAATGTGACTGGGGCACCATTCCAGGTGGATCCTATCAGGAAATAGCCCAGGAATCCTACAGTATGCCAACCTGCTCTCAGACAGCACTCATAACAGAAATATTTTGGCAGCATGGGCATTGTCTTTAATCTACAAAGTCAGCTTGTATAACCTTGGTTTGAGTCCCTCGGGTTTAGAGGATTAAGGGGTGACCTGATTGAGGTGTTTAACCAATACATGGATTTGATAGGGGAGGAGCGGGATGTGGAGAAAACTATTCCCTCTGCTGGGAGAATGCAGAACAAGTTACATAGAAGTGTACGAATAAGGAGTAAGAATAAGCCATCCAGCCTCTCGTGCTTTCTGCCATTCAAGAACATCATGGCTGAACTGATTGTAACCTCAAATCCACATTCCTGCTTACCCTGATAACCCTTTAACACTTCGTTTACAGCCCAAAGACCCATGGCCCCCTGGGAAAAATCAAAATTGCCTGTTCTCTGTTTAAATGAGCTACCTCTGGCTTTTAAACAGCGACACCTAATTATACATTCCCCCATAAGAGGAAATACCTTCTCCATATCTACCTTGACAAGGCTCTTTTGGATTTAACATGTTTCAATCACATCACCTCTTAATATTCTAAACCCCAGCAGATGCAGACCAAGCCCTTCCAACCTTTCTTCATAAAAGAACATGTTCATTCCAGCTATTAGTCTACTAAATATTCTCTGAATATCCTCCAATACATTTACATCCATCCTTAAATAAGGTGACCAGTACTGTGTATAGTACATCAGACAGAGTTTCAACAGTGTCTGAAATGTCCCCTTCAATGTCTATTATTGCATCTCTATCGAGCTATCCTTTAAGTTGATTTGCCATTCAATCACCTCTACTTTCGTGCCCTTGTAATCTTGCACCCACTCCTTTCTCCCTCAAACTGAATGTAAAATTCAATCTTATTATGATTGCTTACATGTAGCAGAGCCTTCGCTTTGAGATCCTTAATTAATCTTATCTCATTGCACCATATTCTCTGGAAGGCTCCAGAACTTCTTGCTCCAAAAAACTGTCCTGAAAACATTCTATAACTAGATTAAGATCTCCTTTAATTATCACTGCACCTTTGCGACAAGTGCTCATTATTTCTTCCTTTGTGCTTCACCCTAACCTGTGGTTATTGATGGAGGGGGGGGGTGGTATGTACACTACTCCAATAAGTGTCTTCCTGTCTTTAGTATTTTTGACATCTACCAAAACTGTTTGACATCCTGGTTTCCTGAATTTAGGTCATCCTCTTGATACCACCTGTATTTTTCATTTTAATGCAAACTACAACTAAACTGGACTTGTGCAAAATTAAATGGAAACTTTCTTGCCCGAGGTTAAACTGAATTTGCTAGCTGAATTTATATGTTCTTAAAATAAAAGGCCTATCTGATTAATTTAATGTGGACCAACTTTCAGCCGGATTAAATTTAATTTAGCTGCTGGTATATTGGAACTGTTGAACAAAACCTGCTTACGTTTGACAACTCCATCATTTAAACTGCAGATTTCAGCTTAAACTGACTACGAAATAAACTAGTTTACACTTTCTCATTGTAATGGACCAGACCAAACCCCCTCAAAATATTAAAAAGATAGCCTAGACCCTAGCATTTTCTTAATTTAAAGACAAGTGCCAGGCATTGCATTCCGGGTGCAACTCGATTGGTCAAACTAACAGTCGTGAGACAAAACATACTTTATTCATACTCTATAGTTAAAAGACAACAAAAGAAAGAAGAAATCAGAATAACTTAACTTTACTGGAAAACTTAACAGAATAATAGATTTAACTATAAACAGTAACTGTTCCAATGTAGTGACATCTTATAAACATACCCTTGGCAAAGGCAATTTCAGAAAAATAGATTTTCTCACATGAAAATTTAGCAGCAGGAAGAGAAACCCAGGTTTTTGTTAACAAAAAGAGGAAAAACAGCTTCCACATCCAGCTTCAAGACCCCAGCAGCAACTGACACAAAGCTAAAACGAAAAAGAATCCTGTTTCTGTGGGAGCTTGACCTCACCCATTCAGGCTGCTTCTATTGTTCCAACTTTTAAAATAAACCCAAGGCCTCACAAAATGTTTACTTTATTGGCTTTGGAACAGACTGGGTACCTCTGTCTTAACAACTCTTCATTAAAAGAAAAAGTCAAAATACACCTCTTAAAGCCATGGTATCGTCACATTTATCCAACAACTGCACACAGTCAGTCCAGTTGAAATCTTACAAATAATGTCAGGCCTTTCAGGATGAAGCTCTTTTTTACAAGGAATTTTTCATACAGAAAATAATGAAGTCTGGAACACTCTGCCTCAAAAGAGTGTGTATGCTAGGACACAAACATTGTTTTCATGACTTAAATAAGGCTATCAAGGAATAAGGAGCGAAGGAAGGTAAATGCAATCAAGGAACAGATCAACTATGATCTAACTTACAGAAGGACGTAATCGCTCTGGAAGGAGCGCAGAGAAGATTTACTAGAAAGAATTGTAGTTATGAGGAGAGATTGGAGAGGATGGGGTTGTTTTCCTTGGAACAGAGAAGTCTGAGCGGTGACAGAGTCATAGAATCCCTACAGTGTGGAAGCAGGCCATTCAGCCCTTGAGTCAACACCCACCCTCCAAACAGCATCCCACCCAGACCCACCTCCTACTCTATCTCCGTAACCCTTCATTTACCACGGCCAATCCACCTAACCTGCACATCTTTGGTGGAAGGAAACTGCAGCACCCGGAGGAAAGCCATGCAGACACGGGGAGAATGGGCAAATTTCACACAGACAACTGCCTGAGGCTGCAATTGAACCTGGGTTCCTGGCACTGTGATGCATTGTGCTGCCCTTGATTGAGATATACAAAATTGAGAGGGCTGGAGATAGAGTCAACAGGAGCAAAAATATTTTTTACGCAGAGGATGGTGGGTGTCTGGAATTCACTGTCTGATTAGTGGTGGAGGCAGAGATTCTAAATTCTTTGAAACAGTACCTGGATCTGTGCCTTAAGTGTTGAAAGCTGCAGGGCTACGGGCTGTATCCAGGAAGATGGAATTAAAAGTCGTCTGGGTGTCTTTGGGTTAACACGGACAAGATGGAGCAAATGACCCCCTTCTGTGAAGCATCATTTCTATGATGCTAACTGACAGATCAAGACTGACAGGCTTGATGCTAATCCTTGCGTGACCAAAGAGATGAATATTGGTTCAAATCAAATTACCTTGCTTATCCTCTCGTGGACAGCTCTGATCCCATGCCAAAGATCTAACTGGTGAAGAATATTTGGATATTTTGACTCTAAACAGAAATAGAGAAAAGCATAAAACCACAATTAGCGGATACCATTACAAAACCTGCCAATTTTATGAACATCTGTCCTAACATGTCTTTAGGAGGCATGCTGACCATTATTGCCTGCTAATGCTCCTGTGAAATGCTTTGGGACTATATACTGCTTTAACTGCAAATTAATCTTGTTGAAGAAAGATCACTTAAGCAAAGCGCTGGAGTATGAATAGCACTTGTGAACTGTTCTTCAGTAAGGGAAATGGCAGCTCAATATTGTCTCTAACCCCACACTCTTCCCTCAGATATGTGCCACAGGGGTTTGTCTGTCCAATGTTTAGCTGGAGCAAACTGCAGTGCCTCAAAGACTGGATATCGAACAAGCAGCCTGACAACAAAGTGGCAGATAAGTGATGAATATTGTGTCTAGTATTTGTCAGCCCACTTGAGGAAAAATGTGAGAATTCTTGAGAGGGTGCAGAGATTTACCAAAATGGTAGCAGGGATAAGGAATTTCAGCTACATGGTTAGGTTGGAGAAGCTGTGGTTATTTGCTATGCAGTAAGAGAGGTTGAGGGGAGGTTTTTTCGGACCAAGTGAAGTTATGTGGTTGCAGTTTAGTGGGAATGGGGTTGAGTAACCAGGTTCTTTTGGACAGTGAGCTGAGAGAGATTATGAGGAGAGATAGGAGGGAAACTGGAGAATTTAAAGCTATACCAGGAGTAAGCTTAGGGCAGAGTTTTACTTTGTCAGACCAAGGATGGAGAATCAAATGAGGCAACTGAACAGATCATTCCTTCTTATTTTCTCTCACCATCATGAACACGTACTCATCATTGACAAAAGCTGAGAATCTGCATCTGTAACTATCTCAGAAACATAGAGATTATTCTTCACCAAGCACTGGAAGGCACGTTGGAACCCAGAGGTTTCCAAATTTCTCAGTCTCCTGGCTCCTTCTCTGGCATCAATCACTTGAACATCAAGGATCTTGTGAGTGCAATTGTCCATCATTGTGTAAGTGAGGTATCTTTCTGAAGAGACACAGCTGTTGTTGCTTTGATCCCCCAACACCACAAGGGGATGTGTGAGCTCCAGAAAATGTTTCCCCTGCATCTTCTTCCAGAAATTTGTCACTGATGGCTGAACGTATGACTTTTGAGTCTTAAAGAATGACTGATAACTGACTGGACACATATTAAGGAATTTGAACATCAGAGCAATTTTCCGATAATTATTCCCTGATAAAACTATGCTTGACACCAGCAGAATATTGCCAGCAGGGGCACCTTTGAGCAATGGCTGCGACCACCAGATGGATGTGTGTCCATGACAGCAATGGCTCACAACTTTCATTGCTGTTGCTACAATTTGCAGTTCCAAATCTATTTTACCATTGCAGTTGAGATGCTCACACCTTGAAAATGCTTTCTTAGCGAGGGACATAAGACATGTATCGTAGACAATACCAGTCCTCATGCTACATATGCTCTTGTCAGGTGTCGAAGCCACTGGAACTTGGATAGATTCTTCCTCCCCAGACACTACTTCGTTGTTAATGATATTTAAGACCTCTTCTTCAACTGTGCAGTCCATCAGCTTAGAACTTATGCAGCTGTTCAGAAATCAGAAATATTATTTACAAGTATAATTCACATGTCTAATATATATATAAAGAGTAAGAGTTGGGGAGAAAAATAGTCATTAATAAATGCAACAAGAAATTGAGAACCTTCAACAAGAGATTGGTGCAGAATTTTAAACTTGCTACCATATACGATTGAAAAGATTTGTATTGATCAGGGATTTTCAAACTCTGGATTGTAACCATCCATGTGAGGTCACGGGGCAAGATTTTGGGATCGCCAGCTCCGTGGCAGCAGTGAAGGGGAAATCTTGCCTAACAGATTTACTAGAATTCTTTCAAAAAGTAATAAGTTGGTTAGATAAAGGGGAAGCAGAGGATATAATATATTTGGATTTTCAGAAGGTGTTTGCTAAGGTAGAACACATTTGGCTACAATGGTGTTGGAGGTAGTATATCAGGATTGATAGAGAATTGGCTAAATAATAGAAGACAGAGTTGGGATAAGGGGGGCATTTTCAGGGTGACAATCGCTAACTAATGGAGTGCCACGGGGATCAGTGCTAGGGCCACTGTATATATACACACGCATTAATGACTTTGTTGAGAGATGTGAATGCACTATCATGTTTGCAGGTGATACAAAAGTAGGTTGGAAGGTAAATTATGAGGATGACACAGAGTCTGCAGAGCAATGTTTTATTAATACAAGCAGAGGTTTTACTAACACAAGTAAGATACTAGCCAGATCACAGCTGAAATACTGAGAACAGTTTTGGGCCCTTTACCTAAGGGAAGATAAACGGGGCAGGGGGTCCCCAATTTAAAGACATCCAACTTATGAAAGCCCATACGTACAAATGCAGGTGTGTAGCTTTAAATATCTTTGGCACTTACAAACAGCTGCTTTACATTATCCTGCATTGTGTTCCGACTTGCATACAAATCCACTTGCAAATTAACTCAGGAACAGAACCCATTTGCAAACCAGGGACTGGCTGTACTGGCATTGGAGGAAGTCCAGAGGAGGTTCATTAGGCTGATAACAGTCCCTCGATACCCAGTTATGAGAAGTAAGCTCTGCCTGTACCCAATGGAATTTAGAAGAATGAGAGGAAGCCTTTTGAAAAATTCAAGATTCTTAGGGGGGCTTCACAGGATAAAAAGTTGTTTCCCCTTGTGGAAGTATCTGACCAGAGGGCATCATCTCAGAATAAGGGGTTATCCATTTAAGACAAAGATGAAGACTGTCTTCTGCCAGAAAGTATTCAATCCATGGAATTCTTTACTGCAGAGGGCTTTTGAGGCTGGGTCATATGATATATTCAAGGTAGATAGATTTTTACAACCTTCCAGCGAAGGCATCAAGAAATTATGGCAAAAAAGGCAAGAAAGTGGAACTGAAATCTGCCATGTTCTCTTTGAATGCTAGAGAAGATTTGATGAGCCTACTTGTGGTCCTACATATTATTGTTTTAAGGTTAGATGAACACGAGTGAGTGGACACCAGTGTGATGTATAAACACCAACACTGACTTATTAAGCTTGATTTTATAATGTACATTTTGCATCACTTACCAGTTGACACATTTTAAAGAAAACCAGGAGTTAAGACTTTAAGTGACCTCAGTTGACGTTCAATTAACAGATTTTAGATTTTCTGCTCTTGGTAAATGCATTGTTTTAAGTGTATTCTAAAATATTCTGTATTCCGGGTCATTCCATAGAAATTTCAGACCCAATGTGAGCAATGCCATGGGTGTGGGTGTGTGTGGGGGTGGGGATGCATATAGGTGGGTATTTGTGTGTGTGTGTCAATACACAGTTAGTGTTTGTATTTGATGATCTGGAAATGGCCTCTGAATATTATTTAATACAGATATAAATGCTACGTATTCTTCCACAGATGATATCTGGCCTGTTGAACATTTCCAGTATTTTCTGCAGATGTTAACAAAGATAGATTGCATGTTCCTGTGAGCCTGGAATAAGGATGGATAATAAATGTCCTTCGCAGGGATCCTTACACAACACGAATGATTTGAAGTAAATAAGTAAGTATAAATATACCTACTTGTCTGGCAGAAGATATTCAGTCACATCTACAGAATCTTCGACAAACTCCATACTGTCTTTATCATGTTCCATGTCTGTGTCACTATCAACAGTGGATAAACTGTAAAAAGGAATATACCTCATAGTATATGAAAATATGCAAGGAATGCTAACCCCAGTCAACATCAGCCTTGATTCTAGTAGGGTGCTAATGTTCATTTTCACTCGCACAAAATCCATTTACCTCGCTTTTTCTGTGTTCACTGAGATACACTGCTCCTGTTCAGTCAATGTCTCAATTTAAAAGATTCTTCTTATTTTTCAAATCCTCAATGGTCCTGCACCTCTTTCTGTGACCTTCTCCAAATGGTTAACCTTTTAGTATTTCTGCCCTTTGCACATTCCTGATTTTCTTGGTGCAGGCACAGTGGGCTGAATGGCCTCCATCTGAGCTGTAACAATTCTGTGATTCACTTTTGTTCATTGTTGCAAACAGATCCTATGTGATTTGGTATGAATTTTAGTTTAACAATGCTCCTGTGATGGATATGGAATGTTTTACCATGCTAAAGATGTTGTACATTTGCATTATTGACTAACAGCCTTGGGTTTCAAATAGGCAAAGTGAAAACAATGTGCACCATCCACAAGATGCACAACAACAAACCACTAAAGCTCCTTTGACAGCAATTTCCAAACCAACGATTGCCACCAGCTGGCAAGACAAGGGTGGCAGATGCATGGAAACACCAGCGCTTACAAGTTTGTCTCTGAGCCACACATCATCCTGACTTGCAGCTATATCCATTACCTCACCACTACTGGATCAATATCATGAAACTCCCTCCAGAACAGTCTTATGGATGTACCTACACCACATGGACATCAGTAATATGACAAAGCAGTTCACCACCACCTTCTGAAGAGCAATTATGAATGGACTATAAATGCTGGCCCAGCCAATTATGTCCTCATCCCATGAATGGATAAATAATAAATTAATACTGTAACTCCGAGTAAACACACTTCCTAACTTGGTAGCAAAATACAGCAGAAGGTCCCAGGTTTAACTCCAGATGTGCGATTGAATCTGGAGCAGTAGGAGATCTGTCATGGTTCCTGTTTCACATCACAATCTGTAGAACTGAGACAGTTGTGGGAATCAGATGAGGACTGGGTCTGTCTCAGCTGTGAGGTCCTCTACAATTAGGCCAATACTCTGAGCTTACTGATGTCATAGGGATTGAAATACAGCATCAGACGACAATTTTTGAAGGAAGGGGAGAGAAAAGTGGACCATTAAGAAACAAAAAAAAATGTAGTAGAGAATTAAACATTGGAAAGTGAATCAGAACGCATTCATAAAATAATTGGTAACTGTAAATAATAAACTCTGAGGATCTAGAATAACAAATGCAGGTGATAACAGTGATAGTAGGAACTGCCGATGCTGGAGAATCATCAACGTGGACTTCACAAGCTTCAAAATCTCCCCTCCCCCGACCGCATCCCAAAATCAGTCCAGCTCGTCCCCACCTCCCTAACCATTCCTCCCACCTCAAGCACCCCCCCATCTCCTACCCACTAACCTCATCCTGCCTCCTTGACCTGTCTTCCTGGACCAACCTATCCCATCCCTAACTCCCCACCTACATTCACCTTTACTGGCTCCAACCCCGCCTCTTTGACCTGTCTGTCTCCTCTCCACCTATTTTCTCCTTTATCCATCTTCTATCCACCTTCCCCTCTCTCCCTATTTATTTCAGAATACCCTTCCCCTCCCCCATTTCTGAAGAAGGGTCTTGACCCGAAACGTCAGCTTTCCTGCTCCTCTGATGCTGCTTGGCCTGCTGTGTTCATCCAGCTCTACATCTTGTTATCTCAGGTGGTAACAGTGTAGTGAATCCAGAGATCATCCTAATGTTCTGGAGACTGAGGTTTGAATCTTACCATTGCACATGGTGGACTTTGAATTCAATAAAGATCTGGATTACGAGTCTAATGATGACCATCAAACCATTGTCCATTGTCATAAATTCACTCATGTCCATTAGGGAAGGAAATGTGCCGTCCTTATCTGGTGTGGCCTACGTGACTTGAGAACTGCCCTCTTAAATGGCCTAGCAAGCCATTCAGTTCTATCAACTGCTAGAAGGCCTCAAAAAGGAATGAAACTGGGTGGACTAAAGCATCAGAAGTGACATCAGCAGACAGCGTAGACATTGTAAAGTCCTCCTTGCTAACATCCGAGGTCTACTGACAAAATTGGAAGATTCTCACATACTCATGCAGATTGCTACTTCTTCTTTTACAAAAGAAGGGAGATTCCACTCAGGGCTTCCTCAGAAATGTAGAGCTGTACATCCATTCTGACAGTTTTTTGTAGTATAAAACTGTCTGAGGAGGGCAAACCATGGCCCCTTTTCACAGCAGTCAGCTACCATATTCTGAAATGTAAAGGTCCTGACAGCCACTTTGACACTGCTGTCAAAGTACAAGTGCAACAGGCAGGTGTGATGCTACGGTGCCAGCTGGGGAAGGGTAGGGTGCTGGGATAGCAGAGTATCAGCAAGGTATGGTGCCAGCGAGGAAGGGGTAAGGAGCCAGAGGTAGGTAGGATGCCTGACAGGTAGGGTGCCTGATGCCAAATGATAGGATGCCAAATGAGTAAGAGGTAGGGTGCTAGGTAAGCAGGATGCTGGGGAGAGATAACAGATGAGTAGGGAGTAGAGGGCCTGGTTAGTAGGATACCAACTTCCAGTCCTAGTGCCTTGTCAACTTTAAGCACAGACACCCTGTCCAATATCTCCTCCTTATCAATTTTAAATCTTTCCATTGTCTGAACTATGTCATCTTTCATCACAGCCTGCGTTGAAACTTCCTTCTTGGTAAAGACAAACGTAAAGTATTCATCCAGTACCTCACCATGCTCTCTGCCTCCATAAATAATGCAGAGTCATTAGTTATAATAAAAATCTTAAAACACGCAATCTTGAGTTACCTCTTTCAGTGATTAACTGTAAATTTGATTCTCTTTTAAAAATTATTAGTCTCTACGTGACACCACGCAGAACTGAAGATGAGATTTCCATCCAATGCTTAATCAAATGAACAAGGCCCATGTAACAGTTGACTCTGCTAACAGCATCAACATTTTGGCTAGGGATGAAGAAAACCAAACACATGTGGTGCTTCTGAACAGTGGCGAGCTTTACGCAGAAAAGTATGAGCATGCATAATCTTGAAGGACAGCTACCAGCTGGATCTCACTAAGCATGGTACCACAGCTTGCTTTCACTTAAAAAACCTAGACACTCACAAAGAACATCCAGAGAGAGACACAGAGTGAGAGAGAGAAAGAGAGAGACAGACAGACAGAGAGCCAGACATGTCTTGTTGACTGAAGAGGTTCTAAACAAGGGTCACTGGACTCAAAACACTAACTCTGTTTTCTTTCCATAGATGTTACCAGATCACAGTCCAAAGATGTGCAGTTTAGGTGGATTGACCATGCTAAATTGCCCTGTAGAGTCCAGGGATGTGCACGCTAGGTGGATTGCCATGGTAAATGTGGGTCTGGGTGGGATGCTCTTTGGAGGGTTGTTGCAGACCCAATGGGCTGAATGGCTTCTATCTGCACTGTAGGGATTCCATGACCTGCTGAGTTTCTCCATCGATTTCTGTTTAATTGTGTGGTTGATTGACCATCAGCATTAAGGGAAACAAAGAACGAACTTGCATTTCTTCAATGCCGTTTATGATTTCAGGACCTCACAAACCACCTTGCACTCAATTAAATGCTATCTAAAGTGTAAGCACTGTTGCAGTGTAGCAAACATAGCAACCATTCTGTAGCCAGCAAGCTCCCACAAACAGCAACGAGATAATGGCCACACAGTATGTTTCAATTATGCTGAGTGGCAAATATTGGCTAAGGACATTAATGAGACTCCACTTTGCTACTTCAAGATAGTGGCTGTGGGATCTTTACGTGCATCTGAGGAAGCAGAAAGAGCCTCAGTTTGACTTTTCAACCACAAGACAGCAGTATCACCAACCATGCAGCACCCTCAGTTTAGCACTGGAGATTTCAGCCTAGGATTCTGTGATCAGGTCTCTGGAACAGGACTTGAAACCATAATCTTCTGACTCAGTGGCAAGACAGAGAATGTTATCCACAGAGCCACAGTTAGAAAAGGCAGCGGCTTGAGAGAGGGAGAAAAATCTTTGGGGGTAGAAACATAAAGATGACAGTCAATGTTCCAACATAAATAGTTATGTTCCATTGCACTCACGCATGATGAAGCAGCAATGCTAAAATAAATTTTTGCCAATATTGCACACAAATCAATATTCAATATGTTTTGAGTATTAATATCCACTATGATTTATTGAGAAACATACCCAACAGCTGACAATTGTAAAGGAGTTCTTTGAGGAAATGTAATCATCAGTGAAGATCGGACACATTGTTCACTTTGATTTTCCAAGGAGGATGTAGATGATGCATTACTGCTTTCATCTTTCCCTAGAAAAATATAAGATCGTGTGTTTATGTGCAGTTAGAATTTATATATTAATTTGTTTAAACAATCCATTTGATGAAAGTGCACTCATTACTCTGTGGATAATTATTTGATAATTATTTGAAAGATGGACCCAACATACACAACTTTCTGTATGAAACAATACTAATTGGTCTACTGTACCTACCTCTATCTTGGTATTCTCAGTGCCTAGTGTCCTTCATTGAGAGATAGATTTAATGCTTCGAGTCCAAAATGACTCTTCTTCTGGACATGTTCACCTTAGTCTTCAGTTCCAAAGAATAGTCATTTTGAACTCAAAGCATTAACTGTTTCTCTTCCCACTGATCCTGCTAAACCTGCTGAGCTTTTCCAACACTATGTTTTTGCTAAAGACTGTTTGCTACTGGTTTGGATTCAGCAACAAGACTTCCAGCATTTACAAGGCACAAGTCAGGATTGTGACAGAATATTTACCACTTGCCTGGTTGAGTGTAGTTCTGATAATACTCAAGAAACTCAGTACCATCCAGGACAAAGCAGCCATTAGATTGGCATCCTATCTACCACCGACATTACTTTTTTTTCCGTTGCCAGACCTCTGAGGTCCACGTGCAGCAGCTTCCACGTTAGAAAACAATGCGGTGGCATGCTGATCGGTGTGTGAAGAACCTCTCAGTGCTGCACAGCTCACAGATAACATTTTCCACTACCTTCAACATTAACTCCTTCGCGTGCAAGAATCATGAGATGCACAGCAGCAAATCATAGATGGTTCTTCAACAGTACCACCCAAACCTACAGACACTGTAGAAGGACAGGGCAGCAGATACGTGGGAACACCACTACCTGCAGGTTCCCCTCCAAGCCACACACCATCCTCACTGGGAAATATATTGCTGCTGCTTCAGTGTTGTTGGGTCAATATCCTGGAAATCTTCCTTAACAGCTTTGTGGGTCTACCTATAACAAAGGACTGCAGTAGTTCAAGAAGGCAGCTCACCATCACCTTCTCAACATCAGTCCTGACGAAGGGTTTTGCCCCAAAACGTTGACTTCCCTGCTCCTCTAATGCTGTCTGACCTGCTGTGCTTTTCCACCCTCACACCTGTAGACTCTACCTTCTCAACAGCAGTTAGGGATGGGTAACAAAATGCTAGCCCAGCCAGCAATGGCCACATACAGTGAATATGTAAAGATTCAGCACTGGGAAGGTTTAAACAGCAAGCAGGACACAAGTCAATCGATATATGTATTTGTAATTACTAACTTTTGTGGTGAACAAGCTCTCTCCTTGCTTTTGGATCTGAAAGTAATGTTGTGGAAACATGATGGGACCTACAGAGATAAAAAGATGAGTTCATTTTTAAAAATATTTGTCTTGTTCCATTTACTTCATGCTTCATAAACATTTGGTGATGTTGACAGACGATACAGAAACAATACATGAATGAATATGAGACCTGTAATAATCTAAGAGGAATTTAGCCAAACAAGTATCTTTGTCAAAACCCAATTCCGATTTCAATTGCTGCCAGCGATCAATCTCTGTGCCGATATTAACCATCTGCTTCCTCCGCAAACGGTACCGTTCCAAACGCCGTCTTTTTGCCTCTTGTGGTTCTAAGTAAGGCTGGCGGCCACGTCTGGATGGAGACTTAAACATAACTGTGTTCTCTATTCAAGCTTATCTGAACTGCTTCAGCACATGAACTGAAATATTAGAAACAAAATAAAGAATGAAGCAGCATGGACAACTAAGTCACATATTTTGTTAGATATAGCTTTCTTTGTTTTGTTTAACTCTGCTAAAGGTATTAACTCTTTAAAAGTATGTAAATATCAGCCTCATGAAGATGAGGGGTTAGATACAAGAAAAGCTTCCTTTGCTCTTTTAAACTGAAAGTAAAGCTCCCACTACTCTTCTAAACTAAAAATAAAACCACTCAACATTGTCCCCATCAAACACTCTCAGGACTACCACAACATGGGGTTTAATACAGAGTAAAGATCCATCTACGCTATCCACATCATACACTCTGACGGGGACACGATGCGGTTAGACAGAGTAAAGCTCTCTCGACTCTTTTAAACTGAAAGAAATACTCCCTTGACACTGTTTCCATCAAACACTCCCACGGCAGGTACAGCAAGGTGTTAGATGCTCCTTCTACACTGCCCGAAAGAAATCCATAAAATGAATAAATCGATATAACTACTTCTACTGTGTTCCAAAAGAACCTGCTCCACAGATTGAAGACACTTTTAATGTGATATTATTGGCCCAGTTTAATTTAGAATATCTCTCCTTCAAGTACAGTTTGCATTATCTGGTTTTACTACTCTGGATGAAGTTAGATAGCTTGTTATAACTAACATTATCCCTTTCAAATCTATAGTTGTATCATCTGTCAATCTTCACTCTTCCTGTGAGAATGTATCCAATTTAAATAATCACTCCACATAATCCAATTCCTCCATCCACTTTGTCACTGTGTATGCAAAAGTTGGAAGAGAGCCACTGGCTTACATTATATCATGCACAATGGTTATATTGTAAACAAAGTAGTATCTCCATCTTGGTAACCCTCGCTGAAACCTCCTCCAGTCCTCCCCATCTCTAATCTCCTCTAATCTGTACAATCTTATCTCTGTAACCTCCTCCTGTAACCTCTATCTCTGAAACCTTCCCCAGACCCACAAAACCTTTCCTAAATCTCTAATCTCCTCCAACCCCAACAACCTTCCCTAACTCTGTAACCTCCTCCACCCTCGACAAAGCTCCGAATCTCTGAAACCTCCTTCAGCACCCACATTCCTCCCCATCTCTGTAACCTCCTCCAGCACCCACACCCCTCTATAACTTCCACCAGGCCTGAAATCCCTCTCCCTGAAACCTCCTCCTGCCTATCATCCAGTGTGCAATTGATGGGTTGATTGGTTTATTATGTTTGGGCTCTTGTGACACAGTGGTAGCATCCTAAATCTGAGCCGGGAAGCACAAGGCTCAAATATGACCTGCTCCAGTGGCGTGTAATAACATTTTTGCAATGTTATTGCAAAACTTACCATGTCTGGTAAGTGGAAGGTTTTCAAAAGTGTGATAACGAGAGTTCAGAGTCATTATGTTAGAGTGAAAGGTAAGGCTGATTGTATGAGGGAACAACGGATGAATAAAGATGAACAAAAACAAAGTTGCTGGAAAAATTCAGCAGGTCTGGCAGCACACGTGAAGAAAAAATCAGAGTTAACCTTTCGGGTCTGGTGACTGTTCCTCAGTATAAAGAGTGTAGGAGCATTCTTAAGAAGGAGATCCGGAAGGCAAAGAGGGGATTTGAAATAGTCTTAGTAGATAACGATAATCCAAAGAGATTCTACATGTATGTTAAGAGCAAGAGAGCAACTAGAGAGAGAAATGAAGAAGGGTCACCGGACCTGAAGCATTAACTCAGATTTTTTCTTCACAGATGGTGTCAGACCTGCTGAGCTTTTCCAGCAACTTTGTTTTTGTTCCTGATTTACAGATCCACAGTTCTTTTGGTTTTTATTATGAATAAAGATATTGTGATTCTAGTCAAGAATAAAAAAGAATCATAGATATAGACAATTGGATTCAAATTAATCTCTTGAGCAGTATAAAAAGATAAGGAGCATTTTTAAGAGGGAGATCAGGAAGGCAAAGAGGATATATGAGATGACCTTAGTAGATAAGGATAATCCAAAGAGATTCTACATGTACGTTAAGAGCAAGAGAGCAACTAAAGAGAGAGAGTAGGCCTCTTGAAGTTCAAAGAGGTCATCTTTGTATTGAAACTCAGGAGATGGGAGAGGTATTAATTGAATATTTTGCATCCCTTTTAACTGTGGAGAAAGAAATGGAAGCTAGAGAACTTGGAAATACTGATATTTTGAAAACAGTTCACACTACAGAAAAGTAAGTGCTCGAGGTCTTAGAAAATATAAAGGTAGATAAATCGCTGAGACCAATCTAGTGTATCCCTGAACATTGTGGGAAGCTAGGGAGGAAATTGCGAGGCCCTTGGCAGACATATTTGCTTCATCTATAACTATGGGTGAAGTGCTGGACAACTGGCTAATGTTATGCCTTTGTTTAAGAAGGGATAGAAGGAGAAGCGTGGACACTAGAGACCTGTGAGTCTGACTCCGTGATCCTGCAAATTGGAAATTTTGAAAATGGCGTAAAGCATCAAAGGAATCACAGATGTACATGGGCAGGGACCAGACCAGGGGAGAGAGGGCTGAGTCAAGGTAGGAAGAGATGAGTTCAATGAAGCAGGGGCAGGCTGAAACAATAGGTCTGCTTGGACAGTCCTGTTTGTGGTTTTTTTGGAAGGAGGTAGAAGCGAGTTGTGCAGGGCTGGGGGACTATCAGTTTGGAGGCAGTGAAACATCAGCTTGGAGGCAGGAACATTTACATATTGGTAAAGAAAATTTTATTGCCGACATTTAATGAATTCTTCACAATCCAAACCTTTAAAATTATAGTAGTCCCAGTAAATGTTTGGAAAATTAAAATCACCTATTATTACAACCTTATTCTTACATATATCTGAGATCTCTCTACATATTTCTTCTTCAATTTCCCTCTAATTATTTGGGGGCCTGTAGTACAACCCCATCATGGTGATCTTTCCTTTGTTATTTCTAATTTCAACCCCTATATTTTCACTGGATTTTTTTGAAATATCTTTGCTAGTTACAGCAGTAATGCCACTCCCCCTCCTCTCTTGCCTCCCTTTCTATCCTTCCTTTAGCATGTAAAACCTGGAACATTGAGCTGCCATTCCTGTCCTACCTCAGCCAAGTTTCTGTAATAGCTATGAAGTCCCAATCCTATATTCCCAAACATGCCCTGAGTTTATCAACCTTACCTGTAAGGCACCTTGCATTGAAATAAATGCAGTTTCATTCTTCAGAGTTATTTCTTTATTTGATTTGCTCTTGTCTGTCTTTTGGCCATTTGGCCCAGTTACTCTACTCCACGATTCAATCTGATATGTTTCTCAACCCAATTCTCCTGCTTTCTCCCTGCAATCTTTGATCTTCTTACCAATCAAGAACCTATCTAATTTTAAACACGCTTGGCCTCCACAGATTCACCTCTGCCTGAACAAATTCCTCCTCATCTCAGTTCTAAAGAGTTGACCCTTCACTCTGAGGCTGTGTCCTCAGGTCCTAGTCTTTCCTACTAGTGAAAACATCTTCTCCACGGCCACTCTATCCAGGCTACTCAGTATTCTGTAAGTTTAAACCAGATCTCCCCTCATCCTTCCAAATTTCATCGAGTACAGTCTCAGAGTGGTCAATTGTTTCTCATATGTCAAGCACTTCATCCCTGGGAGTGGGGGGTTAGTGGGGCACATATAAAGGAGTCAGGGGTTAGTGGGGCACACAGAAAGGGTTGGGGGGAGGGGCAAGACAGAGGTGGAGGTCGGCCATGAGAGACAGGTGAAGGGTCGGTGGAGGAAGACCGTGAAAAACCACAGAAGGGGCTTAGAGAGGGGCCAAGGGAGCGAAGAGGAGAAGAGGGAAGGGGAGGGGAGAAGAGGGGAGGGGAGGGGAGGAAGGGAGGAGGGGGGAGGAAGGGAGGGAGGGAGAGGGAGGGGGGGGGGATGGGGGGGGGGGGGTGCAGCGGAAGGGTGGGGGGGAGGTGATGTGTTGGGGAGGGGATTGCTGTTTCTCCCCTCCCCTGCCGCTTACTGAAACCGCGCTGCTGTCGCCCTGAGGCCGAGACACAAAAATACCAGAGCCTGGACCCGAGCTGCCTGTGATTCCAGAGGTGTTGGGTGGCCCTGGCGGTGGATGTGTGTGTGAGGGGTGTGTCTGGGGGGTGAGAGGGTGTGTGTCTGGGGTAATGTGTGTATGCGTGAGGAGTTGTGTGTGTGTGTGAGAGAGAGAGGGCTGGTGTCTGGGGGGTGTGGGAGTGTGTGCAAGACGTTGTGTCCAGGGGTGGTGAGTGGATGTGTATGAGGAGTTGTGTCTGGAGGGGACAGAGTGTGTGTGAAGGGTTGTGA
>NC_063347.1:1990398-2002564 GCF_021869965.1 Rhincodon typus
CCCCCCCCATCACCCAGGGACAGAGACTGTGCAGTAAGTGACCCCCCCCCATCACCCAGGGACAGAGAGTGTGCAGTAAGTGCCGTCTACACATAGTGATGAATAAATTTGTGGATGATATGCGAATTGTAATCATGGTAAATATTGAGGAGGATAGTCTGAGACAAGAGGCTATAGACAGGCTGGTCCGATTGGCTGATAAGTGGCAAAAGGAGTTCAATCTGGATAAATATGAGTTGTAGTATGAAGGGGGTACCAACTAGGCATAGGATTACATTATGAACGGTAGGACCCTGCGAAGCACTGAGGATTTGAGTGATTTTGGTGTGCATGCTCCTTAAGGTATTAGGTCAGGGGGACCAAGTGGTTAAGACGGCATTTTGGATACTTGCCGTTATTAGCCAAGGTGTAGAGTTTAAGATCAATGAGGTGATGCTGGATCTGTATAAAATGTTGGTTGGGCCACAACTAGAGTATTGTGTGCTGTTCTGGAATCCTCATTATAGGGAGGACGCAATAGCACTGGAGAGGATGCAGAGGCGATTTATCAGGATGTTGCCTGGGCTGGGGAGACACATTGGATAGAGTAAGTTTTTTCCTTGGAGCAGAGGAGACTGAGGGGGAATCATAAAGATTCCACGAGATCATGATTGATCTGTGGCCTAACTCCATTTACTTGCCTTTGGCCCACATCCCTTAATATCTTTGCTTATTAAAAATTTATTAAGCTCAAATTTAAAACAGACATCTGATCCAGCATCCACTGCTGTTTGTGGGAGAGAGTTCCAAACCTCTCCCACTCCTTGTGTGTGGAGGTGGTTCCTAACATCTCTCCTGAACGGTCCATCTCTAATCTCAGACTGTGACCCTAATTCTAGAATCCCCAACCAGTAGAAATCGTTTATCCACCCTGTCTTTTCCTGTTAATATCTTGAAGACTTCTATCAGATCACTCCTTAACCTAAATTCTAGAGAAAACAGGCATAATTTGGATGATCTCTCCTCTCATAACTTAATCCCTGAAGTCCATTCTTGTAAATCTACATTGGACTCCCTCCGAGATCATTGGTGTGGTGCCCAGGTTGAAATGAATAAAAAAATGTTGGGCATGGATAGGGTGCACAGGAATGAACTTTTCCCCTTTGTGGAGCAATCAGTTACTGGGGGCATAGATTTAAACAGGAGGTTTAGGAGATCTGAAGGATTTTTTTCATCCAGAGGGTGGTGGAAATCTGGAACTCACTGGCTTGAGGGATGGTACGGGCAGAAATCCTCATGACGGTTAAGGAGTATTTAGATATGCACTTGTAGTGCCAAGGCATACAAGTCTATGGGCCAAGTGCTGGAAAATAGCACTAGAATAGTTATGTGGATGTTTATGACTGGTGCAGACACAGTGGGCCCAATGGGTTTTTATTTTGTCTATAGATCTCTATGTAGCTGCTTCACCCAGGAACAGAGATTGTACAGTCAGTACCATTGGTATCACCTTCAACCTCTTCTGTTCCTCCATTCCCTGTCACCATTCCCCACAAAGGATCTCACCCATTTAGAGATAGAGATGTACTGCATGAAAACAGAACCTTTGATCCAACTCGTCCATGCCGAACAGATATCCTAAATTATTCTAGTCACATTTGCCAGCATTTGGCCCATATCCCTCTAAACCCTTCCTGTTCATATACCCATCCAGATGCCTTTTGAATGGTGTAATTGTACCAGCCTCCATCACTTCCTCTTGGCAGCTCATTCCATACACACACTGCCCTCTGCATGAAAAAGTTGCCCCTTAGGACTCGTTTAAATCTTTCCCCTCTCACCTTAAACCTATGCCCCCTAGTTATGGACTCCCCCACCCAGGGAAAAGACCTTGTCTATTTACTCTATCCATGCCTTTTATGATTTTATAAACCTCTATGAGGTCACCCCTCAACCTCCAACGCTCCAGGGAAAATAGCCCCAGCTTGTTCAGCCTCTCCCCGTAGCTCAAACCTTCCAACCCTGGCAACATCTTTGTAATTCTTTTCTGAACCCTTTCTAGTTTCACAACATCCTTCCTATAGCAGAGAGACCAGAATTGCCAAATGTAAACTGCTGAGGTCACTGGCAGAGCTGCCCTTTAAATTTGGGGAGGGGCGCCTTCTCTCCCCACCTTCAGTATAAATGCTTTGGAGTATTACAACAGAAACATGCAGGAGGTTGTAGACATGCTCACTGAGCTGGTGGGTTTGGTTGCAGACATTTCGTCACCCTGCTAGGTAACATCGTCAGTGCGCCTCCGGTGAAGTGTTGGTTTTCTGTCCCACTTGTTATTTATATGCCTCGGTTTGTTGGGGTGGTTGGCATTCAGTACTAATTCAAGTTTGTTGTTGGAGTTCCACTTGGAATACCAGGCCTCCAGGAATTCCCTGGTGTGTCTTTGGTTTGTGCGATTATCAATGTGTTGTCCCAGTCGAATCTGTGTCCCTCATTGTCCGTGTGTAGTGAGACAAGTGAGAATTGAACATGTCTCTTGATGGCTAGTTGGTGTTCATATATCCGTATTATTAATTTTTGGAACTCCATCAACAAATGCATTGAATTAGACCCTGTGTACAAACCACTGACAAACAAAACTGGAAGTAATACCAAACATCCCAGCAAACCAAGGCATATAAATAACAAGTGGGACAGAACACCGACGCTTCACCGGAGGTGCACTGACTATGTTACCTAGCAAGGTGACGAAACGTTTGCAACCAAACATGCTGCTCAGCGAGTATGTCTACAACCTCACCCACAATCCAAGCTACAAATCTTCTCGAAGACTGGAAACATGCAGGCCAAGGGGTAGCATTTGCCGGGCTGTGTTCAGTAAAGCAGTCTTGCTGCAATTGTACAGAGATCTTGGTGAGATTATACTTGGAGTACTGTGTGCAGTTCTGGCCTCCTGGTTGAAGGAAGGATAGATTTTCCACAAAAGGAGTACAATGATCCTTCACCAGATTATCCCTGAGGTACAGTATCGTGGAATGAAAGGTGATCTCTTTGAAACTTAGAAATTTCTTACAGGGATTGACAGGATGGGTGCAAAAAGGATGTTTCCCTTAACTGGTCTTCACCAACACCTTTCAGAATAAGGGGCATCTTATTGAGCAGTGAGATTAGAAGGAATTTCTTCACTGAGAGCATACTGAATCTTTAGAATTCTCTACCTCAGCGGACTGAGGGAGATCAGTCATTGATTCTGTTCAAGACAGCAACAGATTTCTAGATGTTAAAGATAACAACGGCCCTTCTGAAGAAGGGTCACTGAACTCAAAACATTAAATCTGTTTCTCTTTCTGCAGATGCTGCCAGACCTGCTGAGTTTTTCTAGCAATTTCGGTTTTTGTTAAAAATATCAAGAGGATATGAGGAGAGTGCTGGAAAATGACGTTGCCACGAGCTAGTTAAATGGCAGAACAGGCTTGAGGAGCTGAATGGCTTACTCCTACACCCATTTCTTACATCCCCATGAATGATCAGGACTGCAGGATCAGTTGTTCAAAGAGCCTAAAAGCTTTAATGTGCCAAATGGCTTCCTGTGCTGATCTCCTGGGAGGAGTACTTGACAGACCAAAAAGTATAGGAGCAGAATTAGGCCATTCAACCCATTGAGCCTGCTCCACCATTCGATCATGGCTGATATGTTTCTCAACCCCACTCTCCTGTCTTCTCCCCGTAAGCCTTGCTCCCCTTACTAATCGGGAACCTATCTATGTCTGTCTTAAAGACACTCAATGACTTGGCCACCACAGCCTTCTGCGGCAAAAAGTTCTACAGATTCGCCACCCTCTGGCTGAAGAAATTCCTCCTCATTTCAGTACTAAGGCTTTGTCCCCTCACTCTGAGGCTGCACCCTCAGGTCCTAGTCTCTCCAACTAAGTATCCAATTTCATGTCAAAATACATAACCTCACACTTTCCTACATTATACTCCATCTGCCACTTTTTTGCCCACTCTCCCAGCCTGTGCAAGTCCTTCTGCAGCCTCCCCTCAACGCTACCTGTCCTTCCACCTATCTTTGTGTCATCTGTAAACTTAGCAACAACGCCCTCAGTTCCTTCAGCCAGATCATTAATGTTTGGTGCGAATAGTTGTTGGGATGTTACAGAATCGACAGTCCTAGGCAAGGGAGAACAGCGGGTCTGATGGGGCTTGTGTCTCGCCTCTCTGTTGAGATGATACTTCATTGTAGTTTTGAGCCTCTGACCTCTAGTACAGTCCGTACAGCTAACTGCCATGCGGTCATAGACTCCTGGGTGAGGTCACCAAACCAAGTTCCCACCTCAATCTTTAGTAACATTCGTGCATCGTGCGTTTTCTATTTTGAGATGATTCTGAATTTGTGTCTTTTTGGTTCTTTTTAGATAACTATCCATGGAGGAGTTGTCACCAATCACATCCTCTGAGACACAGGCACCTGAGAATGAAAACACTCAAAATGTTTCAAAAAGTATGTCTTCCTTAATCTTTTTGGTTCTTCCTGTGATAAGCAATGTAATTAATTTAAGTCACAAGTGTCTGAATAAACCTTCCTCTACATCGTCCCCATCAAACACTCCCAGGACAGAGACAGCACGGTTAGATACAGAGTAAAGTTCCCTCTATACTGGTTGTATCAAACACTCCCAGGACAGGTTCAGAATGGGATTAGATACAGAGTGAAGCTTTCTCTCCACTGTCTCTCATCAAACACTCCCAGGACAGGTTCAGCACATGGTTAAATACAGAGTAAAGCTCCCTCTACAACACCAAAATTATATGAGCTATTAGCTAGACAGGGTTCCCCTGTGAGTGCTGAATGCTGCGTTTCAGTTGGTGCTGTTTGATAATTGTCTGACTGTGACTTGTATAAATACAGTTCATGTCGGATTTTTTTAAAATAAGATTTTGTTCTTCCAGAAATTGATGAACCTGTCCTGAAATTGCAGTATTTGTTATCCACAATAATTGCCTTTTCTACTTATTTAGCATCACAAACTGTGTCTCAACATTCTGGAAAACTGACTGCTGAGAGTGAAAAGAATCTAGCTTCAGGTAATTCCACACATACTGCTCACTCTGATAGTCAGTATTCTGAAGATTCATTCTTGATGCCTGTGAATTATCAAATATTACACTGATTGCAGCTATATGGAAGTGTTAATGTAGCATGGGATCAAAGGGCAGAATGGTGTATTTTTGTGGTGTTTCATTTTATGTATGTTATTTAATTACTAAGACTTTGCTTCATTTTCAGAGCTAGTCACAGGTTGGAAAGGGTACTAAAAGGCCGGAGTTGGGATATTTATGATTTCAGAACAAAAATGATTTAAATTTCTACATGAGATATAGTAGGAATTTTTCTAATTCTTTCATGAGATGTGGACATTGCTGCAAAAACACAATATTTATTATGGATCCCTAGTTGCCCTTGAGAGGGTAGTCATGAGTTGTCTTCTTGAACTGCTGCAGTTCACTTGGTGTTCGGAAAGGAAATTTAAGGGCCGCTTTGTCCTGGATGGTGTCGAGCTTCTTGAGTGTTCTTGGAGCTGCATTCATTCAGGCAAGTAGGGAACATTCCATCACACTTCTGATTTGTGCCTTGCAGACTTGCTGGAAAAGGCTTTGAAGTGTCAGGAGGTGAGTTATTCGCTGCAGTACTCATAGAGTCATAAAGCATGGAAACAGACCCTTTGGTCCAACGCGACTGCACCAACCAGATATCCCAAACTGACTTAATCCCATTTGCCACCATTTGGCCCATATCCCTCTAAACCCTTCCTATTCATATACCCAATCCACATGCCTTTTAAATGTTGTAATTGTACCTACCTCCACAACTCCTCTGGCAGCTCATTCCACACAAGCTGCACCCTCTGCATGAAAAAGTTGCCCCTCAGGTCCTTCTTAAATCTTTCCCCTCTCATCTTAACCATATGTCCTCTAGTTTTGGACTCCCCTCCCCAAGGAAAAAGACCTTGGCTATTCATCCTATCCAAATTTCCCAAAGTCTACCTAATCACCTTATCTACCTGCCCTGCCAACTTCAGAGATCTGTGGATATTCACACTAAGGTCCCTTTGTTCATCAGAACCTTCCAGGGTCCTACCATTAATAGTGTAATCCCTTACCTTTCTAGGCCTCCCTGACTGCATTACCTCACTTTTTGAGGTTGAATTTCACTTGCCGCTGTCCTGCCTATGTGAACAGTCTTCTGATATCCTCCTGCAGTTTACAGTTGTTCTCCTCATTATTAAACACCCTACTAATTCTCATGTCATCCACAAACTTCTCTATCATAACCCCTACATTCAAGACCAAATAATCAATGGACACCAGAAACATCAAGGGCTCCAGCTCCAAGCCCTGAGGAATCCCACTGGAAACAGACTTCTAGTCACAGGAACAATCCTTTACCATCACCCTCTGCTTCTTGACTCTCAGCAAGTTTGGGATCCAACATGCCTCTTTGCTTTGGAGCCCATGGGCTGTCACTCCCTTAACCAGTCTGCCATGAGGGACATTACCCAAAGCCTTGCTAAAGTCCATATAAACCACATCAAACAATTACCCTCATCTGTGCTTGCCATTACCTCCTCAAAATATTCAATTAAATTTGTCAAACACAACTTTCCCTTAACAAATCTATGCTGAGCTCTCCCAAATAAGCTGTGTCTCTCCAAGTGCGGATATATTCTATCTCTCAGAATTATTTTCAAGGTCAACTAGGGACAGCCAGCAATGCCCATATCCCATGAGTGAATTAAAAACAAAAGAATATTTAAAAATTTCCCCACCACTAAGGTTTTTCTGACTGACCTGTAATCACTCAGTCAATTCTTCCTTCTTGTTTTTATTTAATAATGAGACAATGTTAGAAATCCTCTGGCACCTCAGCTATAGCCCGTCCTAGCCTCTGATCTGCTCTTGTAGCCAGCCACAGTGTTTAGATAGTCATACAGCACAGAAAATGCCCTTCAGCCTCTTGAGTCTGTAGAAATCTCTCTACACTAGACCCACTTTCCAACACTTGGCCATAACCTTGAATATGACATTTCAAATGTACACGTACATCCTTTCTAAAGATTGTGAGGTGTCCTGCCTCAACTACCTGCCCAGGCAGTGCATTCCAGATTCCCAACATTCTCTGGGTGAAACAAGCTTTCCCTCAAATCCTCTCTAAACCTCCTGCCTTTCAACTTAAAATTATGCCCCTTGTTATTGACCCTTCAACTAAGGAGAACAGCTGCTTTCTATCCGGCCTGACCATACCCCTCATAAGCTTATATATTTCTATCAGGTCCCTCTCCAGCCTTCTCTGCTCCAAAGAAAACAACTTGAACTTAACTAGCCTCTCTTCAAGTCTGAAATACTCCATCCCAGGCAAAGTCCTGATGAATCTCCTCTGCACCCCCTCCAGTGCAATCACATCCTTCCTATAGTGTGGTGACCAGAACTGCACACAGTACTCCAACTGTGGCCTAACTGAAGTCCTGTATAGCTCCAACATGACCTTCCTGCTTTTATAATCTATGCCACGACTGATAAAAGCAAGTGTCCCTTATAAAACTTGGAGTAGAATTAAGCCATTCAGCTAATCAAATCTGCTCTGCCATTCGATCATGGGTGATGTGTTTTCCAACCCCATTCTCCTACCTTCTCCCCACAACCCTTAATCTCCGTACTAATGAAGGAACTATATATTTCTATCTTAAATACACTCAATGACTTGGCTTCCACAGCCCTTGGCGGCAATGAGTTCTACAGATTAACTACCCAAAATACCTCTATTCCTCTGAGCTACCTAGTGCCCTGCATTCATTGAGTACTCCCTTGTCTTGTTACTTCTTCCAAACTGCATCACCTCATACTTATCAAGGTTAAATTCCATCTGCTGCTGATTTGCCCACCTGACTAACATGTCTATACCTTCCTGTAGCCTTCTTCAATACTATTAACCACACAGCCAATTTTCATGCCATCTGCAAACCTACTTATCATCCTCCCAAATTCTCATCTATATCATTTATATATAGAATATAACATTCCATTTGACAATGAGAAATCTGAACCCAGAATCAACTGCACAAAAACAAACTTAAATAAGAGTATTTACAAAGAAAGGAGGGAGAGTTGGCTGGAGTGCACTGAGAAAGGAATTTGGCTGCAAAGACAGATATGGAGTCATAGAGTCATACAGCACAGAAACAGGCCCTTCAGCCCGATTCGTTCAATACCTACCGACCAAGTGTCCTAAACTGAATTCATCCTGCTTGACTGTATTTGGCTTAAATCCCTCTAATCCTTTCCCATCCTTGTACCTGTCCAAATATCTTTTAAATGTTGTCATTGTTAAGGAACAATGGCTGACGTTGAAAAAAACTAGTCGTGACTCACAACAAAAGTATAGCCTAGTCAGGAAGAGGGATACTAAGAAGGGGCTAAACTGATCATGGTTCATTAGAGAAGTGAAGAATAATATCGAATTGAAAGAAAAAAAACATAATGTGGCAAAGATTAGTGGTAAGTCAGAAGATTGGGAAAGTTTTGAAAATAAACAAATGATGACCAAAAAAAAGACGAAATGAACTTTGAGGGTAAACATGCAAGCAATTATAAAAAAAATACAGTCAGTTGCTCTTTAAATGTATAAAAAGGAAGAGACAGGTCAATGTGAACATAGGCCCCTAAGAGAATGAGGCTGGGGAAATAATAATGGGGAACCAGGAAATGGCAGAGGAGTTGAATAAAAACTTTGCACCACAGTAGAAAACATTAATGCCATTCCATAATTATGAAATAATCAAGATGGCAATTAACTCCAAACTGAAAAGTGGTAAGGTGGGGTGGGAGTTAAGTACAATAACTATCATTAGAGAAAAAGGTTGTAGGGAAACTAATGGGCTAAAGACTAAGAAGAGGAACGTTGGAGGACTCTGGGACTATACTCATTGGAGTTTAGAAGGATGAAGGGGGGATCTAATTGAAACTTACAGAATACTGAATGGCCTGGACAGAGTGGATGTTGGGAAAATGCTTCCATTGGTAGGAGAGACTAGGACCCCAGGGCACAGCCTTAGAGTAAAGGGAAAACTTTTTAGAACGGAGATAAGGAGAAACTTCTTCAGCCAGAGAGTGGTGAATCTATGGAATTCACTGCCACAGAAGGCTGTGGAGGCCAGGTCATTGAGTACATTTAAGACTGAGATAGATAGGTTCTTGATTATCAAGGGCATCAAGGGTTACGAGGAGAAAGCGGGAGAATGGGTTTGAGGAACTTCTCAGCCATGATTGAATGGTGGAGCAGACTCAATGGGCCGAATGGCCTAATTTCTGCTCCTATGTCTTATGGTCTTATGATCTAAGTCCCTGCATCTGTTGGAATATTAAAGGAAGTAGTTACAGAGATAGTAGATGCAGTGGTAGTAATCCTCCAGGAAAAATCCCAGAGGTTTGGAAAACTGCCAATGTAACACCCTTATTTAGAAAGGAAGGAGACAAAAACCACAGGTAAATATAGGCCAGTTGTCTTAACATCTACCATTAGGAAACTGTTAAGAGTTTATTATAAAGGATGTAATAGCAGAGCATTTAGAAAGATGCAATATAATCAGAGTCAGCATGGCTCATGAAGGGGAAATCAAGCCTGAAATATTTTATGGAATTCTTTGAGGGGGTAACAAACAGGATAGATAAAGGGAACTAATAAATGTAATATATTTAGATTGTCAGAAGGTATTTGATAAGGTACCGCACGTAAGGCTATTTAACAAGACCCAGCCCACCATGTTGGGGGAAGCATATTAGCACACATAGAGGATTGGTTTACAAATAGAAGATAGAGAGTTAGGATAAAGGAGAAGTTTTCAGGATGGCAACCTATAACTAGTCCTAAACTAGATGACTTAGATTCAAGGTGAGAGGGGAAAAATTTAAAAAGGACCTGAGGGGTGACTTTTTCACACGGAGGGTTATGCATGTATGGAATGAGCTGCCAGATGAAGTGGTGGAGGTGGGTACAATTGCAACATTTAAAAGGCATCTGCATGGGTATATGAAGAGTAAGGATTTAGAAGGATATGGACCAAATGCTGGCAAATTGGACATAGTCAGACTGGAATGCCTGGTCAGTGTGGACAAGTTGGACCGAAGGGTCTGTTTTCATGCTGTATAACTCTAATAGAGTGCTGCAGGGATCACTGTTGGGGCCACAATTATTTACAATTTATATTAATGACTTGAGGATAATGAAAGTGAATGCTATTATGATCTCAGTTGATGTTATTCTTGGACAAGGTAGAACCTAGACTGAAATCTGTTTGGTAGACCATTTTTAGTTTCAATAATCTTTCAAAGGTTCAGATTTAACAAAAGAAACAGAAGTTTTCTGCACCAAAGAAATGAAGATAAAGTAGAGAAAACCAAACTATTTACATACAAGTTTATAGCTTCCAAACATGTGGTAGAATTACAATCCCATTAATCCCAACAGCATCCTCTTATAGCACTCAACCACCACAGAAATCCCTTCTTTATTTCACCTAGGCTTTTAGTTAGATATGGCTTCAATTCATGAGAATCTGATATCCTCATGTTTATTCACTCGCAGAATGTGGCTGTCACTGGCTGGACCAGCATTTATCATCTATCCGAATTGCCCTTGAGAAGATGGTGGTGAGCTATCTTCTTGAACCACTGCTGTCCATTTGGTGCAGTTTGCCTATTAGGGAGGGAATTCTAGGATTTTGCCCTTAATTCCTTGATTTGGAGGAACCAACTAGAGAGCAGACCATCTTAGACTAGGAGCTGTGTAATGAGAAGGGAATCATTGCCAATCTAGCTGTGTGGACCTCTTGGGGAAGAGCAACCATAACATGTAAGAATTTTTTTATCAAGGTGGAGAGTGAGGTTGTTGATTCACAGACTAGGATGCTGAATCTTAATTAAGGAAACTAAGGATATGAGATATGAGTTGGCCTTAATAGATTGGGGAGAGTTACTTAAAGGAATGACAGTGGATAGGTAATGGCAAACATTCAAGGAACGCATGGAGGAACTGCAACAACTGTTTAATCCTGTCTGTTGCAAAAGCAAAATGGGTAAGAGGGCCAATCCATGGCTTGCAAAGGAAATTAGAGACAGTATCCATTCCAAGGAAGAAGCATACAGATTGGCCAAGAAAAATAATAAATCTGAGGATTGGGAGCAGTTTAGAATTCAGCAAAGGACCAAGGGATTGATTAAGAAGGGGAAAATTAGAGTATGAAAGTAAGCTTGCAGGGAACATAAAGACTGATGTTAAGAGTTTCTATGGGTACGTGAAGAGAAAGAGATTGGTAAAGACAAATGTAGGTTCCCTGTGGACAGAAATGGGGGAATGTATAATATGGGACAAAGAAATGGCTGAGGAACTGAATACATACTTTGGTTCTGTCTTCACAAAAGAGGACACAAATCAGATACCAGAATTGTTGGAGGATGCAAGATTTAGTGAGAGGGTAGAACTGAGGGAGATCAATATTAGTACAGGAATGGTGCTGGGAAAATTGTTGGGATTGAAGGCCAATAAATTCTCAGGGCCTGATAATCTGCACCGCAGAGTACTTAAGAAAGTAACTCTAGAAATAGTGGATGCATTGGTGATCATCTTCCAGGATTCTATAGACTCTGGAACAGTCCCTGCTGAAAAACAAAATTCATTATTCTCCAGAAAATCCTTCTTACAAACTGTGTTTTAAAATAAATAACCATTACTACAAAAATGTATACAATTTGATCATTAAACTCCTTCAGAACCCATATACCACTAGTTTAAAATGTAAAAATACAACTCAAAAAGATATATACAAACCAGATACCTTACATCATAATGCACTATCACCAATTTTTGCAGATGACATAACAATAGGTGGGAAGGCAAGTGGTGAGGATAACACACAGAGGCTGCAGAGGGATACAGACAGGTTACTGGACAAAAACTTGGAAATTACTATATAATAAGGGGAAATGTGATATCAAGCAATTTGGCAGGAAGAATAGAGGAGCTGAATATTATGTAAGACTGCAGACAGCTGCAGAACAGAGGGAGTAGGCACTGCAGATGCTGGAGAATCTGAGATAACAAGGTGTAGAGCTGGATGAACACAGCAGGCCAAGCAGC
>NC_063347.1:2012564-2038259 GCF_021869965.1 Rhincodon typus
CTGTTGCCTTTTCCCTGTCAATCTTTTCCTCTTGAAATAATGACTGGTTAGGATCTGGAATGCACTGCCCGAGAATATAATGGAGGCAGATTCAGTCAAGGCATTCCAGAGGGAATTAGATCATTATTTGAAGAGGAAAAGATTGACAGGGAAAAGGCAACAGAGAGGGACTGGGTCAGTTGCTGTTGCAGAGAGCCCACATGAACATAGTGGGCTGAATGGCCTCCTTCAGTGCTGTAAGGGTTGAGTGATTCATCTCTTCTTTTTTTTGCCAATTAGGTTGAATCTGTGTTCCCCATTGGTCATTGACCCTTCTACCCCTGGGAACAAGATTGTCACAACATCAAACCAATCCCTAGGTTTTATTTCTACAGGGAGAGAATTGAAAAATCAGGATGTAATGTTAAACTTTAATCAGGTCTTTGTTTCGTCACACGTGGATTATTGTACACAGTTCTGATCTCCATACAACAAAAAGGAAAGAGAGGGGACAGAAAGGGAAAGTCACAAGAACATAAGAACTAGGAACAGGCAGAAGCTTTTTTTAAATTCATTCACAAGATGAGGGTGTCGCTGGCCAGGCAGCATTTATTGCCCATCCTTAATTGCCCAAAGGGCAGTTAAGAGTCAACCACATTGCTGTGGGTCTGGAGTCACATGTAGGCCAGACCAGGTAAGGCAGGCAGTTTCCTTCCCTAAAGGATATTAGTGAACCAGATGAGTTTTTCTCCCAACAATCGGCAATGGATTCATGGTCGTCTTTGGACTCTTAATTCCAGATTTTTATTGGATTCAAATTCCACCATCTGCTGTGGCAGGATCTGAACCTGGGTCTCTGGATTAACAGTCCAGTGATAATACCATTAGGTCATCAGCTCCCCTTCAGCCTGCTGCACCATTTAATACCACCATGGCTGATCTCATCTTGGCCTCAACTCCATTTTCCTGCCCACTGTCTAGATCCCTTCAACCCATTACTGGCTTCTGATTGTATCAGACCTGTAAGTAAGTAGAGATCACATATATCAGCCCTCAGATTAGGCCTGCAACAATGTGCTGTTACACAGAGCCCCTCAGTTGTAGGAACACAACTCTGAGTGCTTTCACAGAATTAAGCAACACAGAAGGAGGACATTCTGACCATACTTTCCACTGGCAGCCCTTAAAGAGATGGTCAATTGGATCCATTCCGGCTATGTCTTTTACACAGGAACATAAAAATCAGGAGCAGGGGTTGGCTATTCAGTCTGGTTTGCCATTTAATGAGATTGTGGCTGATTGGATTGTAACCTTGAATCCGCACTCCTGCCTACCCGATAACCTTTTTCACTTCCTTGCTTAACAAGAATCTTTTCATCTCTGCCTTAAAAATATTGAAGGATTCTGCTGCCACCAGAAGAGAGTCCCAAAGACTCATGACATAAGGAAGGAAAAAATTGCCTCCTAACTGTTTTAAATGGATTTTTAAACAGTGACCCCTAGTTCTAGATTCTCCCACCAGTGGAAACATCCTCCCCACCTCTATCATGTGACCCTCAGAATTTTACAAATTTCATATGTTACATAGGGAATCAATAGATCAGGAGAAAGAGTGAAAAGTGGACAGTGTTACAGTTTAGCCACAAGCACAATGCAGCAAACTTTAAGGGCCAAAGGCCTACTCTCATGTTTCATAAGAACGTAAGAATTAGGAGCAGAGGGACACCATTCAGCCCCTCCAGCCTGCTATGCTATTCAAAATGATTATGGCTGATCTCATTTTGGTCTCAACTCCACTTTCCTGCCAGTTCTCCGTAACCCTTCAACCCATTACTGATTAAAAATCTGTCTATCTCCTCCAAAAAATTACTCTATGTCCCAATATACATTACACTCTGGGGGAGTAAATGCTACAGAATTTTTTTATTCATTTGCGGGATGTGGGTGTCACTGGCTGGCCAGCATTTTATTGCCCATCCCTAGTTGCCCTTGAGAAGATGGTGGTGAGCTGCCTTCTTGAACCGCTGCAGTCCATGGGCTGTAGGGTTGACCCACAATGCCCTTAGGGAGGGAATTCCAGGATTTTGACCCAGTGACAGTGAGGGAACGGCAATATATTTCCAAGTCAGGATGGTGAGTGACTTGGAGGGGAACTTGAAGGTGGTGGTGTTTCTGTCAACACCTGCTACCCTTGTCCTTCTGGAAGAAAGTTGCTGTCTGAGGATCTTTAGTGAATTTCTGCAGTGCATCTTGTAGATATTACACACTGCTGCTACTGAGCGTCGGTGGTGGAGGGAGTGGATGTTTGTGGATGTGGTGCCAATCAAGCGGCTGCTTTGTCCTGGATGGTGTCAAGCTTCTTGAGTGTTGTTGGAGCTGCACCCATCCAGGCAAGTGGGGAGTATCCCATCACACTCCTGACTTGTGCCTTGTAGATGGTGGACAGGCTTTGGGGAGTCAGGAGGTGAGTTACTTGTCGCAGTTTTCCTAGCCTCAGACCTGTTCTTGTAGCATCTGTGTTTATGTCAACTCCCGACCCTTCGAGGGAAGTAATTCCTCCTCATCTCTGTTTTAAATCTGCTGCCCCTTATCCTAAAAATGTGACCTCTTGTTCTAGAATGTCCCACATTAGGAAACATCCTTTCTACATTTACTTTGTCAATCCTGTTTAGCATCTTATGTACCTCAATTAGATCTCCTCTCATTCTTCTAAACTCCAGAGTATTGGCCTAAACTAGTCGATCTCTCCTCATAAGCCAGAGACAGGTCGAATCAGTGGTCCAAGAACAGAGTTAACATTTCAGCCTGATCACCTTTTGTCAAATCCATCCCTAGTTGCCCTTGAGAAAATGGTAGAAACTCCACATTGACTGTTGCCCTTAGGGTGGGATCGAACCTGGGTCCCTGGTGCTGTGAGGCAACAGTGCTAACCATTGAGCCACTGTCCATCCCCCGAAGTGTGAACTCAGTTTCTCTCTCCACAGACGGTGCTGAATTTCTCCAAGACATTTCAGTTTTTTAGTGTGAATGCTGTTTGTTGTCATGCTGACTTTGTTTCACTGGGGTAAACATTGCATGTCTGATTGTGTTGGATGGCCTGCAGGATCAGGAACTTTACTTCACAGATCCCAAGCAGCTCCTGGACATCTACACCGAGCTGGAGGAACAAAACCTGTCACTAATTCTCAACTCGCAGGAAACTGAGGAGGCGGTGGAGGAGATCAAACAGGCCATGGCTACTGCCCAACTTAAGATGTAAGAGGTTCAATCATCCACTGTGAGCCATTCACTCAATCCCCCGTCTGCCTTGTTATACAGGAAGAATCAAAAAGATCTCAATGGGAATTGTCTACACACTGGTGAAATCCCCCTGTTGACCTGTACATTACATGTTGTGGTCATATTCACCAGAGCCATCTGAGCTGCCTTTGGGTGGAATGGCACATTCACCAATCCTTCTGGCTATCAGTCTCAGTTACTGATACTAAACAGGGAGAGCTGCCACACACAGTCTTTAGCAGAAAACAGGCTCAATCTTGTAAAACACTAAGCGTTTACTACGTAGTATTTAATAGCTATTGACATTACATCGGAGATACATGGTGTTCTTGTGTGAAACTATCAGGCTCAACACTGGAGAAGCCCACATTACTGTTAATAATATTGATGTTAGCACTATCACTGGTGCTACCACTGTGCGACACTGGAACACTCAAACACACAGGCTAACTCCTCCTAGCAACAGTCCTTTATATCCTGATGGTTGGAACTTATTTCATTGTTAGGTAACCCTTTCATTAACTAACTCCTTTGTACAATACAGAGCTCTCAATTTTGTTTCTTTGAGTTTAAGGCAAGCACCAAGAAATCCAACAGTGAATTCAGGAGATATGTCATCCAGGAAATGGGGAGAATGTGGAACTTGGTCCCACAGGGAGTGGTTGAAATGAATATTCCAGGGATATTTAAAGGGGAATTTGGAGGGAGAAGGAGATAGCGTTACGGTTGTGGGAGGCTCAAGCATGGACACCAGCATAGGCTGATTGCGACTTGCCTGGATGGGTGCAGCCCCAACAACACTCGAGCAGCTTGACGCCATCCAGGACAAAGCAGCCGCTTGATTGGCACTACATCCACAAACATCCCACTCCCTCCACCACCGACGCTCAGTAGCAGCAGTGTGTACTATCTACAAGATGCATTGCAGAAATTCACCAAAGATCCTCAGGCAGCACCTTCCAAACCCACAACCGCTTCCACCTAGAAGGGCAAGGACAGCAGATACATGGGAACACCATCCCCTGTAAGCTCCCCTCCAAGCCACTCACAATCCTGACTTGGAAATATATCACCGTTCCTTCACTGTCACTGGGTCAAAATGCTGGAATTCCCTCCCTAAGGGCATTGTGAGTCAACCCACAGCAGGTGGACTGCCGCGGTTCAAGAAGACAGCTCACCCCCACCTTCTCAAGGGGGCAATTAGGGACGGGCAAGAAATGCTGGACCAGCCAGTGATGCCCACATCCCACAAATGAATAGGAAAAAAAAAACTAATGGCCTGTTTCTGTCTCCTCTACCCTGTGTGATCTGATGTAATCCATGGCAGAAAATGTATAAGGAGTGAATGGCCTCTTCCTGCTCTTCAACAACACACTTTAGGAGCTGAGGGGTCTCTTACCCTGTTCCCTGTTGTCATCCAGTGAGCAATCATCTAAACCCATGCCAGGATCTTCCTGCTCCTCCAGCAAGCACAGAATTTGCCATTAGAATTTCTCAAAGGACTTTTGTTAATTGTTTTATTGGGAGGAGGGGAGTTTGGTAAGTCTTTCTGTTTTGCTTTATTGTGAAATATGACAGATAATTTTGCTGTTTGTATTTGGCAGGAACTGTGAGACAGATTTTCTGAAGCAGCAGCTGAACATGCTAAATGAGGCTGTAGCCAAGGAGGAGAGCAGGGCTGCAGAACTCGAACTCAAAGCCAAGATGTTCTCCTTCAGCCAGAGCACAATCGAAGATCAGGTATGAGCGGACACCCTGCGGACAGGCCTTCCAAGGGAAATGTTCATCGCACACAGCTCTCCCTCTTCCCCTTCCCTCTCCCCCTCCCCCTCCCCCTCCCCTAACCCTCCACATTAAACACCCACTGTCACCATAACCTTCAATGTGATGGAATATTCCCCACTCACTTCGATGAGTGCAGCTCCAACAATGCTCAAGAAACTCATGCCATCCACCTTCATCTGAGACAGTCCTTCAGGATTGAGGATGACTCTTCCATTCTGGAGTTGTGGGTCTGAGGTGCCTGAACAGGAGCTGGAATGTTCAGATTATCACATGCTCCTTCCACTGTTTACACTTGGCCTCTGTCTGGACCTATTGGAGATGCTTACACACTAGTTGGGCTAGAAATTTCCACACATCAGTGGGAATAATGCTTCCAGGACAAGGCAGTGTCTCTAAAAGGCATGCCATCCATCACCTTCAACATCCACTCTCTTCACCACCGAAGCTCAGTAACAGCATTGTGTACCGTTGACCGCAAGAACTTGCAAAGATCCTCAGACAGCACCTTCCAAACCCACGATCACTTCCATCTAGAAGGACAAGGGCAGCAGATACAATAGGAACACCACCCCCTGCAAGTTCCCCTCCAAGCCCATCACCATCCTGACTTGGAAATATATCGCCGTTCCTTCATGATTGCTGGGTCACAAATCAAGGGGTTGGCCATTTTGGACTAAGTGAGGAGAAATCTCTTAACTCAGAGGCATGTGAATCTTTGACATTTTCCTCCCTAGAGAATATCAATGCTCCAACAACGTGTATGTTCAAAACAGAGATCGCATGTTTGACACTGACAGATTCAAGGGATATGGCAACAGAAAGAGGTGGAGTTGAGGGAGAAAATGAATTATGGTGAAGTGGGTTCGAGGAGATGGATGGTCAACATCTGCTCCTGTTTGTTATGTTCTTGACCATTGCTGTTTATTTACCCCTAAACATCCTTTACCCTAGGATAAAATGCTGGATTCTCTGGATCAGAAAGTGGGAGAGGTTTACAGAGCCTGTATTGGTGAGAATGAGGCCAACATGAGCACGTTACAGATGCTAACCAGTATCGAGAACTACCTGGAAGACCTGTTTGAGAATCTGGAGAAGTTTCCTCGGGAGAAGGTGGAATTGGCACAAAGGAACAAAGAAAAGGAAAGAAGGATGAGGTAGAAAGAGGATGCAAAAACATAGTGTCTTAGTCTCTTTAACAAAGGAAGGATAGACTTGCAATTGTGAAAGTTCGCCAGGGATGCGCCGTGGGTCGGTGTGGACTTGTTGGGCCGAAGGGCCTGTTTCCACACTGTAGGGATTCTATGATCTATGATTCTTGAGGTTCAAGAGATTTTTTTCCTTGTTCATTCACAAGATGTGGGCATCACTGGCCAGACCAGCATTTATTACCCATCCCTAATTGCCCAGAGGACATTTAAGAGACAACCACGTTACTGTGGGCCTGAAGTCACACATAGGCCTGACCAGGTCAGGACGACAGTTTCCTTCCCTAAAGAATATTAGTGAACCAGATGGGTTTTTTTGTCCGAGAATCAACAATGGTTTCACAGTTATCATTAACCTCTTAATTCCAGATTATTTTTTATTGAATTCAATTTCCACCATCTGTCATTGTGGGATTTGAACTGGGGTCCCTCTATTAACAGACTAACGATAATACCACTCAGCCATCACTTCTGCTTATAAGAAGAAATTGAGTCAACAGGTCAATTTCTCTGGAGTTCAGACTCCCCAAAGCCTGTCCACCATCTACAAGGCACAAGTCAGGAGTGTGATGGAATACTCCCCACTTGCCTGGATGGGGGCAGTCCCAATGACACTCAGGAAGCTTGACACCATCCAGGACAAAGCAGCCGCTTGGTTGGCACCACATCCACAAACACCCACTTGCTTCACTACCATAGCAGTATGTACTATCTACAAGATGCACTGCAGAAATTCACCACTGAACCTTAGGCAGTACCTTCCAAACCCATGACCACTTTGATCTAGAAGGTCAAGGGCAGCAGATACATGGGAACACCACCCCCTGCAAGTTCCCCTCGAAGCCACTCACCATCCTGACTTGGAAACCGTTTCTTGAGTCAAAATCCTGGAATTTCTTCATAGTGCATTGTGGGTCTACCTATAGCACATAAAGCAGCTCACCACCATCTTCTCCAGGGGCAACTAGGAGTGGACAATAAATGCTGGCCCACATCCCATTAATGAATTAAACAATAAGTCTGCTGCCCTGGTTGTGGAATCTAGATCAAGTGGCCTGAATTATGAGCTGCATGTTTGTACTATCCCCTCCAGCAGAGGATACATGCAGCCTGCAACCTGCAACCAGGAGTCAGTAATTGCCAGAGTTGTCATCCATGGATCAGGCTCAAGGGACCAATGGCATCCTCTGCTTCTAATCTGTGTGTTGATGTTTCTGAGGAGTGTATGTGGTAAGGTAGGTCACCAAGGGGGTGTTCTCCTGTGCAATGTGAAAATCACAGTGAGCACCTCTGGTCTGTAGTCTGTTGGCTTTCAATCCTGGAACATGGATTAACATGGTCTTGTAATTCCAAAGAAAGGTCTTGAAATCCCATCTGTGCAGCTGAGGAATTAAGATTTCTGTTTCCTTTTCTAATCAACCCATTCAGAGACGTTATGACACACCTCTGGTGTTGGTGGGACTTGATACTGGGTCTCCTGGTCTCGAGGTAGGGACACTACCATTGCACCACAAGGTCTCTTGAAATCCCATTATTTATTAACCCTGGAATGAAAGGCTAGTTTCGGTATGTGTTAACTATGAAACCACTGGATTGTTGTGAAAGCCCATCTGGTTCGCTAATTCACCCTGCTTCTTTTGGCACGAAGCTCTACCTGCCTTCCCCAGTCTGTGACTCCAGTCCCACAGCAACGCAATGACCTCTTACCTGCCTGCTACAATAGCCAAGAAGTTTGCTCTCCATTACCCTCTCAAGGGTTAGTAGGGATTACTGGCCTAGCCAGTGACACCCACATCTGGAGTTTAGGAAAGCCTACTGCAGTCCTCTCCACCCAGGCCATTCTGCTTTCAGAACCCTGGGATTGTTCTCACCTGCAGAGTGAGGGCACAGCCTCAGGCTCAGCACCAGCTTGCTGTGTCTGAATCACACATCGACCTCTCTCAATGATGCTGTTTCTCTCACAGGGTACGGGAGGAGAGACTGATGGAAGAGAAGCTTCACCAGGAAGAGCGAATCCACCGAGCAATCGTCAGATCTCAGGCTGAGCACCAGAAAAAGGTCAGTTTTATGTCAGAGAACTCCTCTTGCCTCAATCACCCCATGCTCACTATACTGAGCTGATTGGAGCTCTGTTCCCTGTTATACACCCACCTCAGGAGTATTAGAGGTCTGCAGCACAGTAAATGACCCTTCTGCACATTGTGTCAACACCAGTCAAAAACAGCCACCCACCAATTCTAATCCCATTTTCCAGCACTTGGCCCATAGCCTTGCATATCTTGGCATTGCAAATGCACATTTAAATACTTCCTCAATGTATTGAGAGTTTCTCCCTCCACCAGCCTTACAGGCAGTGAGTTCCCGATTCCCACAAACCTCTGGGTGAAAATATTTTCCTCACATTTCCTCTAAACCTCCTGCCCCTTACCTTAAATCCATGACCCTGGCCACTGATCCCTGCTGACGTGGTCCTCTGACACTGCTGGCACTGCAAGTGGCAGCAGGGATATATTCTGCTCAAATTCCTGGCATGTGTCACGAAACCATAACTCTTAGAGCTGCCGATATCTCCACTGACCACAGGCACTGCCAGGTGGCTGAACTATTTTGGAGAATTCTGACACTAATTTCTGCTCATCTTCACAGACTGGGAGGAAGCTCGTGTATCGATCAAACCCACCTTTAATGAAGGAGCTGGAGAAAGAGAACCAGATTACCACTGACAAGGAGAAGGAGGAAAATGAGTATTACTTTAGCATGTAAATCTGTGGTTTAGGAAGTTCTACATCACATTGGCATCACTGCATTGTAATGTTTCCCCAAGGCTCATGGCTTGCAATGAAGTTTTACTTCAAGCAGTTTCCATTGATTTTTCTCTTTTCGAATCACAGCAACCCCACAGGCACAAACTGCAGCTGCAAGCACCTAAAACATTTTATAACGTCTCAGAAGTTTTAGTTTTCTTGTTTATGGGGCACTGTAAGTTTGTAGTGTGTATTCACAGAGATAGTATAAATGATTGAAATAAATGTCACTATTTTCTTGCCTCTTTCAATGCGAGGAGTCAGAGAAGATTAATTTCAAACCAGCTTTAAACACTGCAACACAAGCAGAATTCTGCATTACAATAACCCAGAGCATAGGTTAGGAAACAGCAACTCCTGATTCTTCTGCAGTTGGCAACATTTGGATTGTCAAATATATTGTAACACATATTTTTTAAAAAAAAACAATTTTCAGCAATAAGTCATCCCAATCTCAATCAGATTTTGTGTGCTACCTCCTTAAGATAAATGGAGGTTTTGTGCAGGGGACTTTTAAAATCTCACCCTCCCCCCACTCCAGTAGCTTAGTTGGTGGATAATGGGTCTCAATTCCATGGTCAACATTGAGTCCCACTCTAGGCTATCATTCTTTCTTAAATACTCAAGTCAAAATACTTTTCATTGACCTTATGAACCAAATGATTAATGGCTGGACCCTGGAAAGTACTGAAAGATCTGAAGGGCCTTGTTGTGCATATGCACAGGTCCCTGAAGTAGCAGCAGAGGTAGATAAGACAGGTAAGTATCCCATGTGCCTTCTTACCTTTATTAGACAGGGCAGAGAATACAACAGCAGGGAGGTTATGTTGAAACTGTATTCAATATTTCCACAAACACCCTCCACCACCGACACTCAGTAGTAGCAGTGTGTCCTATCTACAAGATGCACTGCAGATATTTACCATAGATCTTTAGACAGAACCTCCCAAACCCACAACCACTTCCATCTAGAAGGATAAGGGCAGCAGATACATGAGGACTCCATCCCCTGCAAACTTCCCTCCAAGCCACTCAACATCCTGACTTGTAAATATATCGGCGTTCCTTCAGTGTTGCTGGGTCAAAATGCTGGAATTTGCTCCCTAAGGGCGTTGTGGGTCAACCCACAGCAGGTGGACTGCAGCAGCTCTCCACCACCTTCTCAAAGACAATGAGAGACAAGCAATAAATGCTGGCCCAGCCAATGACACCCACATCCCACAAATGAATTAAAAAATCTTCATTTACTCAATTATCAGACGCAGGTTTTACAGAGGCAATAGTTGTTAAATGATAGATGGACCCAATGAAAATTTTCAATTGGTTAAGGGCTATATACACCAGCATTGGGTAACTTGAACTTCATTGTTAGTCTGGAAATAAGCCAATTTATTTGTATTAATTCCCACACATTCTTCCCAGCTATCATGGACAGTGGTTAGTTCATGTACCTGGGGGTAAAAACAAAGGTTGAACATCTAGAACGGCATGCATTAACAAGGATAAGTAGCACCATAATGGTAAGTTCTTTCCCTTCAAAAAGACCCTGACCTCATACAAAAAGGAATTCTCAAATCTGTCATGTAACAGTACTGCTGTAACCCAGGCATTGGTGTTTGTTCAAATAAAAACTGGTAGAGATTTATTATTGTTCTTTAAGGGTATTTTCCAACCTATGAACCAGCAATTACTTAGTTAAAACCAGCCCATTTAAAAAAAAAATCATTCCAGGATGAGTGTGTCACTGGCTAGGCAGCATTTATTGCCAATCCCTAATTGCCCAGAGGGCAGTTAAGAGTCAACCAAATTGCTGTGGGTCTGGAGTCACATGTAGGCCAGACCAGGTAAGGATGGCAGTTTCCTTCCCTAAAGGACATTGGTGAACTAAATGGGCTTTTCCCAATGGATTCACAGAAATCATTAGACTCTTAATTCCAGACTTTTTTTAATTGAATTCAAATTCCATCATCTGCTATGGTAGGATTTGAACCCAAATCCCCAGAACATTATGTGGGTCTCTGGATTAATAGTATTATCCAGGATTAATACCGTTAGGCCATTGCCTCCCCAGTAACATCAACAACCTGTCCTTTGCTGTTTCAAAACCAGATGCTTTCCTGCTTTCTTTGGATGTAGTTCCAACTCTTTGCTGCTTTGGCTGATATAGAATGATGAAACCAGCCTGTATTTACCAGCAGAAAATCTTCTGGAAGGCGTGTACTTCCTGCATCATCACTATTATTATGAGTGGCTACAGCTCTAACCACTTGATTGCTGTTTTATGTACTGGAACAATTTAAGCTTGTTGCATCCAATAATGGGATCATTAACTGGCTCAATCCATAGATTAAATTTTCAATTTCTTCCAAGTGTGGATCTCTCCTAGTCACAAAGATTAACCTGAGAGTACAACTCCAAACTCCAAACATCAACACAGTGTGGAGCTGGAGGAACATAGCAGGTCAGGCAGCAGAGTAGAAGAAAAGTCAACGTTTTTGGTCAGCACCCTTCTTAAGAACCCAGCATCTGCAGTTCTTGGCATCTTCAATCTTTAATGTCAGCACTTATTTTATTCTCAGACTGCTAAACTGTGGATTCATTAAGACTGTATTCCAGGGGCAATATGGGAATGCTAGCACTATTTTTCAGTTTTATTAATCATTTATTTTAAAAGCAAATATCACCACTTTTAAAGTAGTTTACTGCTTGATCCAATTTAATAATGTTTAAATAATATGGCTTACTGATCTGATATGAATGATGCTAATAATGTAGTGGATCATCTTGAGCTGGTCATATTGGTTGTAGTACCAATGCAGTTACAGGGTTTCGGTTAACTCAGTTGGCTAGATGGCTGTCTTTTAAACGCTTTCTTTGTCCTCGTCTTGTTCGAGTGCCTTCCTTGAGCTGGGCAAAGATCTGCTTTTGGCAGTCGGAACTCAGACTTACTAAGCACATGGCCAGCCCAATGGAGTTAGTCTTGGATGATCGTAGCCTCCATTACTAAAATACAGTGACAACCAAGGCTGTGGTACATACAGCATAGACATCATTTGTAACTTCTTCCCAATTCAAGTAGTTGCCTGTTGTGCTTACTGTCTTCTTCTGCCGCTAATCAATCATCTAACCTGATCAATTAATCACCTTCAATTCCCTGTGTTTTAATTTTTAGCCAACAGCTGATTATTCAGGAGACATCTGAAAACACATTTGACCTACATCCACAGACACTCCTCTGTCTACCACCTGTAGTGTTATCCTCAGAAAAGTCAATTAGATTTGTTAGGCATGACCTACCCTTTACAAAGCCCTATTGGCTCTCTCAAATCAGTTCCAATTTGTGCAAGTGCGCAGTCAGTCTCCCCTGAATTTTAGATTCCAATAACTATACTACGAGACATTAAATGTGATGGTCTGTAATTTCCTCATTTCTCTCCCACTTTTAAGCAGTGGAATTATATTTGCAATGTTCCAAACTAAGGGGACAATTCCTGAATCTGGTCTACCTCAGAAGACCATAGCTTCAGCATTTTCAATTTCCTCACTCACTTCCTTTAAAACTCTGGGCTGGAAACCATCAGGTCTTGGATTTGTCCATCTTTGGTACCATTATGTTTTCCTAATATGGCTTTCTTGCTTGTGTTTACTGAATCAATCCCAGTGGTTATGTTATGTTAATAGTTTCCCAGGATTGCCTGGCGTATGAACCTCCTCAACTGTGAAAAATGACTGAAGTTATTCGACAGGCCTGCCATTCCTTATTTCCATTTGTTACATTATCTACAGCTGTTTTTAAAGGGCCCAAATTATCCTCTTCTTTGAGAAAAAAAACTTTGTTGTTGTGTTAATCATGATAACTCATGCAAGTTTTAGATTATTTTAACAACCTTCCTATGCTGTAGATTGGTTCTCCTCCAGACCACAGAATCCACACCATTCTTTGCAGTTCAGTATAAACTTTCCTCAACTGTTCATCTTTAGTTTCCCTCAATCACACTTTTAACCAATTTAATTTGTGTGCCACCATTTAGTTAAAGTTAGCACCACCAAACTCTAGGACCTTAGTAACTGTAACAAAATTTTTCTTTGCCAAATTTGATCACATTCTGATCAATGTTAGATAAACTTTCCTCTTAGTAGTTGGATTTGCAACAATGAGCTTATTTCCGGATGTTAATTAAAAACTGAAATATAATTCTTAAATTGCATTACTTTAGACCAGCTCAAATATACTGAATGGAACACTGCACCTAATCAATGGATCGATAAGTGGATAACTACCTGAGAGAAAAAGCAGGGAATAATTCAAATACGGCATTGAAACTTTAAAAATCAGTATCTTATTTTGCAATAAATGTTTCACTGTAAAAAAGGCTAAACTGCCAATGAAGGGCCAATAACTGGAGCCAAGTGTCAAAATTCCATTTATTTTTAATATAAATCTGCTGCCTTGCATGTGATGGGGCCACACTGCTTCAATCTTTAATGCAGACAAACAAATTGTAGGAAGTTCTGTTAATTTTCAAAATCTTAAGCATTAACCAGACCATTAGGGTTAAGGAGTTTTAACAATTGCAGTTGTACACAGAACATACACTGTCTGTACAAGAATTGCACAAGTAGGCACCTGGATCATTGAAGTAAGAAGCGGGGAGGTATTTTCCACTCCCTATCCCAACAGTTTAATTGTAAAATTAGAAGTCGTCTGAATCCATTTCTATCTTCACTGAGATTTAACACTCAGTAAATGCACAAACCATTAAAAACTAATCTCCCCCCCCAATTTCACTGCCCCAACACAGTGTGTAATTTACGAAAAGGCAGTAGAAATGAGTGCAAATTCAACCATTTCTGCTCTCTCAAAATCTCCTCTCAACAAATATTCTTTAGAAATGTACAAAAGAATAAATAAATATACATACTGTACAATATAAAAACATTTAAAATATACATATTTAAACTTCAGTTAAGGAGACGAGGTTTGTGGGGACTGAGCTGCCACAGCAAAATCTTTGCTTTCCCTGACAAACTGTCCAAAGAACAAAGTATGAGGAGACAGATTTTAGATACATTTCTTAGACTCACTCACCCATCCAGGACACGGACTTTAGTCACACTCCCTAGACTCACTCACCCAGGAGACAGACTTTAGACACATTCACTAGTCACCCATCCAAGACACGGACTTTAGACACACTCCCTACTCTCATGCATCCAGGAGACGAACATTAGACACACTTCCTAGACTCTCACCCAGAAGAAGATGCAGACATTTTTGCACAACCCATTCTCAGTCAACCTCGGGATTCCAGATACCTCACTGACTTCTTGCCATTTCCATTTTTAAAACACGTGCAGGATTCCTCCTAACTGGATCCCAGACGACGCTCAACAAATTCTCATTTTCAAAATCTCTGCAGTGAAATTAAAGAACAAGGCTCTGTATCCTGTGCACACCATGGTACAGTAATGTCATTTAGAGATTTGACAGCTCAGCCTGGAACAGCAGTAATCAGATACCACCAGTAAGTTTTATTGAGATGCTATATTCTATCCCAAGCTGAACCCTGGCCACCCTCTGTTAAGGCAATGTAGAGGAAATGTAAAAATCCAATGCACAAGTCTCAATTAGAGACCACAGTTAAGCCTTGTTACCTTCACAGCCAAACCTGTAGAACCCATCCATGTTTGATAAAGGAGAGAATTTGTATTTAGATGAAGGGCAGTAATGATTTACAGAGCCCTCTCTCTCTCTCTGCCTGAGGGAAGTGATTTCAAATTATACAGCTCTCTTAAAATTAGAATTGCAGCCTTTTCCCATAAGGTGTCTTTGCAAAACAGGAAGCTTTAACCCAGAGTCATTCAATGTGCCAGTCTTTTCCTTGTTCCTCCAGCAGATATTCCCCATTCCAACAATTCCAAAAGTTGTAAAATTTGAGGTTCATATTTCAGTTAGCTCCCAGATTCTGGGTGTGGAGCCGCAGCCTGTGATCTTGAGGAAATTGCACTTCCATCACTGCAGTCAAACCCATTATTGTCCAATTGAGCAATTTCCAACATCAAGCCACCCCACGCACTCCAAATCCACAACCTGAACCAGCCAGTTCCTGGGCCATGCCTGACTCTGTAGAAAGTGCAAATTTTATCAGCTCGAATGGAACCAGTGTGTCATTTTGTATAAGTCTTATCACTCCAAGTCCTGAAGGTTTATAGTGCTGCCAGTAAACTGGGAACTGCTAGCACTGTCATCTTCAGCTGATGGATGAGGTTCCTGCAAGCACCAAATGAAGCATCGGTTACTGACAATAATCCTATACTTGTACCTAAACAAAAATGCACATTTATAAAACACCATACTGAACATGTTAGATCTCTTTAAAAAAATACCGGAAGAACTGCGGATGCCGTAAATCAGGAGCGTAAACAAAGCTGCTGGAAAAGCTCAGCAGGTCTGGTAGCAGCTGCGAAGCAAAAATCAGAGTTAACGTTTCGGGTCCGGTGGCCCTTCCTTAGAACGTTAACTCTGATTTTTTTTTTTCTTCACAGATGCTGCCAGACCTGCTAAGCTTTTCCAGCAACTTTGTTTATGTTTAGACCGTTTGCAGCCACAATAAAAAGCAGAGGCCCATCATCACAAACATCTTGAAACTTATGACGCGGTTGGATCAGAGGAACATAAAGGAAATGTCTCTACGCCCAAGGAGTTGAAAATGAGGGATCATAAATAGAAGATAGTCAATAAATAATTTTAAATATATTATTGAATATAATAAATCCAAGATGGAATACAGTACCTACTTATTTGCATAAAGACTGGAACTCACTCTAACACTGTGTGGTCAAAATGAATAGCACTGATACATTTAAGGAGGCTAGATTAGTAGATGATGTGGAAAGGAATAGAAAGGATATACTGGGAGTGTGCGAAGAACATAACACATGCAGTATAAATAGCTGCCATTTCTGCCACCTCCAGCAGAATGCTACCACTTGACCCATATTCCCCTTTCCTCCCCGGTCAGCCTCTGGGACACCCCGCTCCAGTCCTCCTCCATTCCCAACAACTCCGAAGCACCTCCCCATGCAACCGCAGAAGGTGCAACACCTACCAGTTTACTTCCTTCCTCCTCACTGTCCAAGGCCCCAGACACACCTTCCAGGTGTGGCAGTGATTTATCTGCACTTTACTCAATCTAATCTACTGTATTCACTGCTCATAATGTGGTCTCCTCTAAGCTCGGGAGACAAAACACAGACTGAGTGACCGCTCTGCAGAACACTTACGTCCTGTCCGTAAGAAGACCCTGAGCTTCCAGTTGCCTGCCACTTTAACACAACACCCTGTTACCTGGCCAACATCTCTGTCTCAAGTTTGTTGCAGTGCTCTAGTGAAGCTCAGCGCAAGTCGGAAGATCAGCACCTCATTTTCTACTTTGGGAACCTGCAACCTTTGGGACTCCGACTGAGTTCAATAATTTTAGGGCCCGAACACATTCTTCCATGTCCTTGACCAATCTCCACATTCCAGACTCTGTCATCACATGGGCTGCTACCACAACCATCCCATTGTCAGCCACTAATGGTCCCCATTAGAAGCTACTGATTCTTAGGCTGACCTTTACTCATTCCTTTGTTTGTCCAACTGTTTTTCCCTCTTTCTGGGCTTCGTCTCCACCCATCATTTACTCCTTCTCCCTCCCAAACCCATCTTCAGCATATATCCCAAACTTTTCCTAGCTATGATCAGTTCTGAAGAAGGTCACAGGACCCAAAATATTAACTCTACTTTCTCTTCTCAGATGCAGCCAGACCTGGTGAGCTTTTCCAGCAATTTCTGGTTTCGTTTGATTCTGAAATTCCTTCTGATTTAACCCAGCATTTCATTCAGCTGTACCAAACAGGAATAAAACACAACAGACCATACATGACAAAAGCACAGTTATAGACCTATCGACCCTGCAATTTCCTCCTTCCCTTCATGGAGAAGGTTCCATAAACACCCCACCTTCAAACATGGGGGAGTCCAGCACAACAGAGCAACGACAAAGAATCTGCAACAGTTACATCCAGAGGTACCAAGTAGGTGATCCTTTGCAGCTTCCTCCTGAGCACCTCCCCCCATTAGAAATGTCAGTGTTTAATCAATCTGATTCACATCAAGGGATACCAAGAAAGAGCTCAATGTACTGAATACATTAACAGCTCTGGACCCTGACACTATCTGGCTGCAGTGTAGAAGGGTTGTACTGCAAAACTAGTCAAGTTGTTCCAGTATAGATACAAACACTAGCATCACTAACAAAATTCTTTGTTCTTAAGAGTAAATTAATCAATGGAAGAAAGCGAGAACAGAGTGCTTTGTTGGATGATCAGCCATGATTACAATGAATAACAGGGCCGGCTCATGGGGCCAATTGGCCTACTCCTGCTCCTATTTTCTATATTTCAATCTAATGCAGAAAATTGCCCAGGTATGTCCTTTTAATTTAAAAAAAAAATCAGTCTGACCAATTACTACCTCGCCATTCATACTCCCTGCTTGAATTCTACAAGGGACAGTCAGCTCATTACAGTCTTGGTTGAAACAAACCAAAACACAACAGCTGAATTCCAGAGGTGAGGAGCAGTAGGCATCAAGGCACCATTTGACAGAGTGTAACGTTAGGGGGCCCTCACAAACTAGAGACAATGAGAACTGGGAGGAAATGAAGCATCGCCTGGTGATTTAAGTAGTGATGGGCTTCTAATGCTAGAGCAGTAGGGCTAAAATCAAGTCAGGTAATAAAGCCTGGATTAGGGTGTAATCATGTTGCAAGTCTTGAAGCTACTTTAAAAGAAATGAAAGGATCCAACAACAAACAGAGCTTTAGATTAAAGATTAATAAAGACAACCTGTTTTAGAATCAGATATTACAACACAGGTGGCCATTTAGCCCGTTGTGTCCTTTTTGTCTCTTTGTAATGACTATTGGATTGGTCTCACTCCTCTGCACTTTCTGCTTGGCTGTGCAAATTCTTCCTTTTGGAGTATTTATTCAATTCCCTTGGAATGGTAATATTGAATATGTTCATTTTCAGCACTATGTCTCCCCATTAACCTCTTTGTTATAAAGGAGAGCAATCCAAGAGATTTTAAAAAAAACTAAGTACCTGTAGAATATTAACAGGAAGATCAACAGTAAGCTGTGAATGCGATGTTGTAGACTGCGCTGAGAGCTGAAAAGCCAGGTCCCCATCACCTGATGGATCATCCTAAAACAAAAGATTTAATAGCATAAATAAATCAGAAGATACAAACCAATGGAATGTGGCCATTCAGCCCATTCATTAAAAACAATCCCTTCAATTAACAACTTCTGAAATGATGGCAGGGTTTTTGTCTCTACAACTGTAAACGGGGAATCCCAGCAACAGTTCTAGATTTCCCCATCCTCAATTCAAAATGGTGTCCCACTGTTAAATAAATGTTCACTGAAGGCAACAGCATCTCTTCAGGTGCAAACACACAAGATTCTTGTTGCCATCAGACTTAATACATCAAACAATATATCCCTCATTCTGTGCCCTTCTGGCTGATCTGATGACCTTTTATTCGATACTCTCTTGTAATCTTTCATACAGTTGCAATCTTCCACTCCATCTTCCTTGCCATTCTCTATTCCATTAATACAGCTCCCATTTGAAAAGCCTCTCTTCATTGCTGCCTGTCCACGGTTCAAGAATCCTGTTAACACAACTGGTGCAAATAAGCTCAACATTTTCAACTAAAGCACCGAACCTCACAACTGAAATCAGTCATTACCCAAAAACAATCCAAAGCAATAGCATCAAGAGAAGCACCTGAAACATTCAAAGGAGATCCCACTCCCACAGCGAGAAAGCTTCCATAAAGCCCATTAAAAATCTGTCGTAGACATGAGCCTAGCTACCCTGCCCATCATATTAAGAAGTTATGGTACTGTAACAATATCGTTATATATTAGATTAGGAAAGGCTAACTGAATTTTCAACATTACTGCTGCCTTATAAAAATGGTAGAACTAATGCTAATTAATTCCGGAGACACATTCTGACATTTCACTCAGTCTCTCTGGAGGCGTAGGCATTCCTTGAATCCATCTCTTGAGTCAGTCTAAGACTGGAGCATGTCAGACCATAGTAATGCAGGACACTGGAGAGACCACATCTGGAATACTGTGCACCTTATCTAAGGATGGACGTAAATGCACTGGAAACAGTTCAAACAATTACTAGACTAATGCAATAGACAGTCTTTCAGGGAAAGGTTAGACAAGCTAGGATTGTATCTGCTGGAGTTTAGAAGAGTACGAGGCAAGTTAATTGAAATTCTCCATCCCCCAACCAGCCCCTGATGTTGAACCCGTTGCCGAGACCCTCTGTTCACTCAACATTTCCTTGTCCTTGTGCTGACAAACAATTCACACAGCAATTTCCCCTCTCCTTCATAAATATCTCATCGACCTCCTAAAAAAAAAATCTTTAACAGCTTTAGCCCTCAAAAGCTTCTGCCCATCCATCAACCTTATCTTGGATCCTCAACACGTCTCCAAACAGCTCCCTTGTATTTTTCTACCTGCCGTAACCACATTCAAGCTCCCTCAGTCCAATTTCTATCCAATCTAATTATCCAATTAAGGCAGAATTATTCTGATGAATGTCTGGGTGCATGAAAACATACAAACACGCTAGTGCCATTTGATTTGGTATATTTGTGTTACTTGCTGTACCTGAAGATCCCACTACTTTGCAGTGTTCTATGATCTCTCTTCTAGGCTAGACCAGCATTTACTGCCTATCCCTAACTGCCCAGAGGGCAGTTAAGAGTCAACCACATTGCTGTGGGTCTGGAGTTACATAATGAGGACAGCAATTTCCTTCCCTAAATATGGTTGTTTCCAACAATCGACTTGGGTCATCTCAACTCCAAACTTTTATCTGCCATGGTGGGATTTGAACCCAGGTCTTCAGAACATTACCTGGGTCTCTGGATAAATAGACTAGTGATAATACCACGAGGCCATCACCTCCCCACAGAATGTCTTTTGGAATATACTCATCTGCTTAGCTTCCACAACCTTCTGGATGACAGAATTCGAAAGATTCACAACCTCTCCACTGATTGTCCCCTAATCCTGAGGCTGCACCTTGTTCTAAATTTCCTCATCAGAAGAAATAGGCAATGTTTAACTTGTCAGGCACCTTCAGAATCATGCATCTTTCAATGCCATCAGTTATTTGTTTAAACTCCAGAGAATGTAATATCAATTTAGACAGCCTCTCATCACAGAACGCCACTCATTCCAACAATCAATGCAGTGAATCTTTACTGGACCACTCCTAAGACAGCTTTATCATCCATGTAAATGTAGACTGAAACCTTCAAGTATCATAAGACATTGGAGCAGAAGTGGTCCATTCAGGCCATCATCCTGCACAGCCATTTAATGATATCATGGCTGATCTGATAATTCCTAACTCCACTTTCCTACCTTTTCGCCATAACCCTTAATTCCCTTCCTAATTGAAAACCCGCCTATCTCAGCCTTGAATTTACTAACGATCCAGACTCGACAGATCTCTGCAACAAAGAATTCTACAGATTCATTATCTTCTGAGAGAAGAAATTCCTCCAAATATTTGTCACAACTGAGCGACCTCCCCACTCTGGGATTGTCCCCCTTGGTTCTAGACTCTCCCACAATGCTAAAAAAAATTACACCTACCCCATCAAAACTTCTAGGAATCTTGAGAACTTTTTGATAAGGTCTGCTCTCATTCTTCTAAACTCCAATGAGTGCATGTCCAACCTACTAACCACGCTTCACAACACAACCTCTCCATACCCAGTATCAATTTAGTGAATCTCCTGTGGACTGCCTCAAATACTAGTATAGCTTACCATAGATAAAGGGACCAAAACTATTCACAATATTCTAGGTTCACTCTAACTAGTGCCTTATACAGTTTTAGCAAGACTTACCTATTTTTATATTCCATTCCCTTTGAAATAAAAGCCAACATTCTATCTGCCTTCTCAATTTCCTGCTGAACTTGTACATTAGTTTTTTGTGATTTATGCACGAGGTTGCGCTGGAACTTTCCAAAGTCTTTCTCCATTTAACTAATATTCAACTTCTCCATTCTTCCTGCCAAAGTGCATTACCCCACATTATATTCTACCTGTTTTTGTCCACTTGCTTACTTGTTTATCCCTCTGCAGACTCCATGTCATTCTCACTATTCGCTGTATCAGCTTTTTTTTTTAAACGCAATCCACAAATTTAGTAATAGTACATTCATTTCGCTTATCCAACTTATTAATGTACATTGTAAATAATTATGGCCCCAGCTATAAGCCCTGTGGGATTCCACTAGTTACTGGCAGCCATCCTGAAAATGCTCCCCCTTATTCCAACTGTTTTTTTTTATTAGCCCCATACAATTGTGGCAAGACTTCCTTACACTTGTATTTAAACCCCTCTGCAATAAAGCTCAGCATGAAATTTTAACTACAACTGTTATACGTTTACTTAAGAATTCCAAAAACCGAGACTTACATAAAATAGTCTCGTAGCTTGGTCCAAAGACCTAAGTATTCCATTGTTATGTGCTGCATTTCATACTTTCAACAACTGAGAAATCCTACCTGCAATAGCTGGGTCTGGACGTAGGGTGCTCCTGTAGTTGGGTCACGGATAGTCAGACCACCAGCAGGCATTATAACATTACCAAAGCGACTGTTCTGGCTCACAGCAGCAGACGGAGTGGACTGTCCCCTGTTGTTTTTTTTACTTTGTCCAGCACCATTGGCATTCTCTTAAAATGAGTGAAGAAAGAAATTGGTGAATTAGCACCCAGAAAGCAGGGAAGCTGGTGGATGGAGGAGCAGACAATGGAAAGGAGGAAACAGCCAACTGCACACTTCTCAGAGTTTTACAGCATGCCTCCCTCACATCTCTTGACACAACATGTTTCTAAACAAAAAGTTTTCTGAACACTGGAATTCCACCTTGGAAGAACTACATTTCCTTCTTTTGTTTAAGACATCATTTAGAACCTATTTCTTTGATGAAGCTTTTGATAACTGTCATGGTATCTCTTTAAAAAACCAAAAGAACTGCAGATACTGTAAATCAAAAGACGTTGCTGGAAAAGCTCAGCAGGTTTGGCAGCATCTGTGGAGACAAATTAGAGTTAACGTTTCAGGTCTGTTGACCCTCTCTCTTTACGTTCATAGTCCGTGGAATCCCTACCGTGTGGAAACAGGCCCTTCGGCCCAACAAGTCCACATCGACCCTTGGAGCATCCCACCCAGGCCCATCCGCCTATAACCCACCTAAGCCACACATCCCTGAACACTACAGGCAATTTAGCATGGCCAATCCACCTAACATGCACATCTGTGGATTGTGGGAGGTAACCCGAGCACCCAGAGGAAACCCAGACACAGGGAGAAAATGCGAGCTCCACACAGACAGTCGCCCGAGGGTGGAATCGAACCCGGGTCCCCGGCGCTGTGACACAGCAGTGCTAACCACTGAGCCACCGTGCTGCCCGTTAATCAGTGAATTTTCAAAATTTATTCGTGAGATGTGGGCATCGCTGGCCATGCCAGCATTTAATGCCTGTCCCTAGTTGCCTTTTAAAGGTGGTGGTGAACTGCTTTCTTGAACCACTGAGGTCTACAGTATTTATATGGCTTGTTCAGTTCAGTTTCTGGTCAACATGAACCTCTAGGAAGCTGACAGTGGAGGATTCAATGATGGCAATGCCATTGAATATTAAGGGTGACAGTTACGTTCTGTCTTTTCAGAGATGGCCATTACCTGGCATGTGTTGCTAATGTTACTAGCCATCTACCGTTCCAAGCCTGAATATTGTATGGGGTTTGCTGCATTTGAACGTGGACTATTTCAGTTTCTGAGGAGTTGCAAATGGTGCTAAACATCTTACATCCTAGTGAACATCCCTACCTCTGACCTTTGATGAAGCAACCGAAGATGGCTGGGCCTGAGACACTACCCTGAGGATCACCACAGACATGTCCTGGAGCTGAGATGCTGACCCACAACAACTATAATCATCTTCCTATGCGCCAGGTATGACTCCAACCAGCAGAGAGATCCTGCACCGCACCACAACATCCTCCCACCCCACAATCCCGATTTTCATTGATTCCTCAATAAGACTCTAAGATACAGGAGAAGAAATAAGCTGTTGGACAACAAATCGGCTCCACCATTCAATCATAGGAAAATGGACTTGAGTAACCTATTGGCTATCTTATCCCCGTAACCCTTGTTTCCCTTACTAATCAAGAATCCATCTATTTCTGTCCTAAATACTCTCAACGATTTGGCCTCTACAGCCCTCTCTGGCAATGAGTTCTACCCTCTGGATGAAGAAATTCCTCATCTCAGTTCCAAAGGGTCATGCTTTCATTCTGAAGCTGCACCTTTCAGACCAAGTTTCTCCTACTAATGAAAACATCTTCTCCACGTCCAATCTATCCAGGCCTCTCAGTATTCTGCAAATTTCAATGAGATACCCCCCATCCCTCTAAACTCCATCAAGTACAGACCCAGAGTCCTCAACCACTCCTCAGATAACAAGCCCTGCATCCCTGGGATTATTCTTATAAACTTCATCTAGACCCCCTCCAACGTCAGCATATCCTTCCTTAGATATGGGGCCTAAAGCTGCTCATAATATCATAAATGCGGTCTGACCAGAGCCTTATACAGCCTCAGTAGAATATGTCTGCTCTTGTATTCTAAACACCTCATAACGAATGCTAACATTGCGTTTCTCTTCCTACCTGCCAAGTGAAGCTCCACGTTAGCCTTAGGAAATCCCAAGTCCCTTTGTGCTTCAGGTTTCTGAAGCCTTTCCCCATTTCGAAAAGTGTCTACGCCTCTACTCTTCCTACCAAAGTGTATAACCGCACACTTTCCCACATTGTATTCCATCTGCCACTGCTTTACCCACTCTCCTACCCTGTTCTCAGTCCTTCTACAGCCTTCCTGCTTCCTCAACACTATCTGTCCCACCACCCATCTTTATGTCACTTGCAAACTTACTAACAATGCCCTCAGTTCCTTTGTCCAGATCGTTAATGTATAATGTGAATAGTTATGGTTCCAATACTGACCGTTATGGAACCTCATTAGTCACCGGCTGCCATCCTGAAAAAGACCCTTCTATTCCCACTCTCTGCCTGTCAGCCACGCCATGCCAGTACCTTGCCCCCAACACCATGGGCTCTTACCTTATTTAGTAGCCTGCTGTGCAGCACCTTGCCAAAAGCCTTTTGGAAATCATGTCTACTGGCTCCCCTTTGTCTAATTTGCTCGTTACCTCCTCAAAGAATCCTAACAGATTTGTCAAGCATGACCTCCCCTTGATGAATCCACACTGACAACACTATTTTACCATGCACTTCCCTGTACCCTGCAGTTTCATCCTTAATAATGGACCCTAAAATCTTACCAATGACTGAGGTCAGGCTCACTGGCCTATAATTTCCTGTCTTCTGCAGCCCCCCCGCTCCCCTCTCAAATAGGGACGTTATGTTAGTTATTTTCCAGCTATCGGTGACCCTTCCTGGCTCCAGCAATTTCTGAAAGATCATCACCATGCCTCCACAATCTCCTCAGCTGTCTCCTTTAGAACTGTGGGGTGTAGTCCATCTAACGCCATACTTAGTCAATTGCAGTCACTTTCATCTCAGCCCGGAGTTCAGCTCTTTGTTCACGTTCGGATCAAGGCTGAAATAAGGTCAGCAACTGAGTAGCCTCAGCAGAACCCAAAGCATCCTGGGACACTTCATTACATTATGACAGTTAAGTAACACAACTTTGTGTGTTAAATAACCCATGGTTGAATAGCCAAGGTCTTTTACCTAGGGTGGGGGAGTCCAAAACTAGAGGACATAGGATTAAGGTGAGAGAGGGAAAGATTTAAAAAGGACACAAGGAGTAATTTTTCACGCAGAGGTTGGTGCATGTATGGAATGAGCTGCCAGAGGAAGTGGTGGAGGCTGGTACAATTACAACATTTAAAAGTCACCTGGATGGGTACATGAATAGAAAGGGTTTAAGAGGGATGTGGGTCAAATGCTGGCTATAATGTCTGTGGAGGTTGGGGGTGTGTGGGTTAGAAAAATAGGGTGCTGGGAAAAGACAAAGAGTTCTCTTGTGTACCCATGTCAATATTTATCAGTCACTCTAGATCACTGAAGGTCATGTTGTGCATTGCTGTCTTAAGTGGTTTTGCCTTGTTTAAACTGGCTGCTGCATTTCATACATGATAATAATAACCACAAAAGCACTGCTTAAGTAAGTCTTTCCTTGGTAAACTGGAGTCATTTCATGCAGTTGGCTAATTTACAGTGCAAACAGCACTTCTAATAACATAACACCTTGCTACCAGGCAATGGGTGTGTGGCTCAGGAATATAACAAATGGTGGTGGTTTTGATGACAGGGAAAGAAGGAGAAGCAATAAAGTAAAGCTGTAAACAATCTCAGCAGATATGGATAACAAGGTATAGAGCTGGATGAACACAGCAGGCCAAGCAGCATCAGAGGTGCAGGAAAGCTGATGTTTCGGGCCTAGACCCTT
>NC_063347.1:2038659-2055431 GCF_021869965.1 Rhincodon typus
CTCAGATTCTCCAGCATCTGCAGTTCCTACTATCTCAGCAGACATGGAACTGGAGACACAGAAAGCATTTCGCAGTTAGTTTTGAAAGACAGTCCTTACCGATGCTGCCTCCAGCTCCTTTCTGTTTCTTCTTCTTAGCAAGCTGTATAGCCCTGTAATCTGTCCGAGCCGATCCTCCACTTTCCTACGTAACATTTTAAACATTAGCAAATTGAAAGCAAACAGGGCAATATGTGCAGATAGTCTTAATAAACACTCAATGCAAACAAAGATAAACGTTGTGCTGAAAAACAGCTTCTGATACTATAGTCCCATAATTTCAGAATTGTTTAATTTGCAATGGCTGTTCTGGTACTCTTGGATGCAAGTCCTAACATTGTGGTTTCAAACCCCACAACAGACACAAAACACAAGAACAGTGGAAGGTTATTTATCTTGAAGCCTGTTCTGCCATTCAGTGAGACTGTAGCTGATTTATGACATAGCATCATATTTAGCCCATATTCCTAAAAAGCTTTGGTTGACAAGAAAACAAAATCTGTCAATCTCAGTTTCAAAGCATTAACTGCCAGGACTGGAAGGCTTGAGCTGTAGGGGGAGGCTGAATAGGGTGGGGCTTTGTTCCCTGGAGTGTCAGAGACCTAGTTGGGGGGTGGGAGCCTTATACAGGTTTACAAAATCATGAGGGACATGGGTCGGGTGAATGGCCAAGGTCATCTTCCTATGTGGGGAGAGTCCAAAACTAGAGGGCATAGGTTTAAGGTGAGAGAAAAGTTTCAAAAAAAAAAGGACCCAAGGGTGGTATGTGTATGAAACAGGGTGCCAGTGGAAGTGGTGGGGGCTGGTACAATTAACAACATTTAAAAGGCTCCTGGATGGATACATGAATAGAAAGCGATTAAATGAATACAGGCCAAATGCTGGCAAATGGGACTACATCAGATTGGGATTTTTGGTCGGCGTGGATGAGTTGGACTGAAGTGTCTGTTTCCATGCTCTATGACTCTAATTGCCTTGTGAAGAGAGTTCCAAATTTATTCAAATAAATTTGCCAGGCTACTGGGCTAACACAGGGAATGGGATTGATTGGATTTCTCCACAACAAGCCATCGTGTGCTCAACTGGTTGAATGGCCACCTTGCATCTGGCAATTAATGGCATGAAGTTACTTCTCTTTTCCCTCTTGTGCTTTTACTAATTTCTGTATATGTGTGAAACTCTGGTTGCCATCAATCTTTAACTTGAAACAGTTTTAGAGTTTGAGAAGATTTGTAGCTCGGGTTGTGGATGAGGTTGTAGACATGCTCGTCGAGCTGGTGGGTTTGATTGCAGACGTTTCGGCGCCCTGCTAGGTAACATCGTCAATGCGCCTCCAGTGAACTGTTGGTGTTCTGTCCTGCTTGTTATTCATATGCCTCGGTTTGCTGGGGTGATCGGTCTTACTTCCAGTTCTTTTCTTCAGTGGTTTGTATATCGGGTCCAGTTCAATGTGTTTATCAAAAACTTTAAACACCTACTGGCACAACACCCTTAAACTGGCCCATAGATGGGAGACAAATGCCATCCATCTGAGCGCGACCTGCGAACAGCTATACTTCCCGCATGAATGCCTCTGAAAACAGATACTACCACAAAGCTTAAAACATAAACCACCCATCAACAATGCACAGGCATGGAGGACAGCTGCACAGAACGGCTGCAGAATGATAAGGGTTATGATCAACGATGCCCACAACTGCCTCCACAAATACATGCTGGAAATCGTGCGCCAAAAATCTTTGTACTGCAACACAACCGACCAAGAACAGACAACCACACAGGAACAAGCCATCACTATACAACAAAATAATAGCCCTACAAGACAAACTATCCAAGCTCACTCATAACAACAACACAGAAACATGAATCAAGAACATCTCAGACCGACCACTTACAGACACTGAGAAGACCATCCTAGTCCATGGACTGAATTAGAAATACAGAGAAACCAAAAAAATTGACTTCCAGTGCAGCCAGGAATCGACACTGAAGAGCAACGGACTCACGGAAGAAATACAACAGACCATTAGACAGATGATAGTCTCATCACTGAGCAGAAAAGGTAAGCGGAACACATTCAACACAGAAGAGAAGAAAGCCCTGGATACACTCAAGAAAGACAGAAACATCATAATCCTACCAGCAGACAAAGGACGCATGACAGTAATCCTTAATAGAGCTCAATACGTTGAGAAAGCCAATGCAATACTGGCAGATACCGACACCTACCAACAGATGGCGATAGACCCAACACCACAGTTAGGGAATCGGATCACAACAACCCTGAAGAAATTGCACAGCTTAGGAGACATCCGCAAGACAGATTACCAAAAAACGAAGCCAGAGGGATCCAACACACCCTGCTTCTACGGACACCCTTAGGTACCCAATGTCTCACTACCAAGCACACCAACATATAGATTAGTCAAAGAACTACAATGAAAACTGAAATACTTAGTTGACAACACTACCCACTCCTCTCAATTCCTCAACATCAAGGACACCCAGAATAGAGGAGGACGAGATAATGGTATCCCTTTGATGTAACAGCACTATTTACATCCACAAACAATGACCTAGTCAAAGAGACAATTGCCACACTGCTGGAAAAATCAGGAAGGCAGACACCCCATGACACTGACAGCGTCAACAAGGACAGCCCCGGTGGCCCTTCCTCAGAACTGGTTCCGAGGAAGGGTCAACAGACCCGAAACATTAACTTTGATTTTTTCTTCACAGATGCTGCCAGACCTGCCGAGCTTTTCCAGCAACTTCTGTTTTTGTTCAACATTAGTGAACCAGATGGGTTTTCTGACAATGGATTCATGCTCATCATTAGACTCTTGTTCCAGATTCCTTATTGAATTTAAATTCCACTATCTGCCATGGTGGGATTTGAACGCAGGAAATTACCTAGATCTCTGGATTAACACTGCAGTGTCAACGGTCGTCTTCCCCATTATGGAGTTAAGCCACATGATCTTGCTGAATGGTGGAACAGGCTCAAGGAGTTAAATGGCCTACTCCTGTTCCTACTTTAATTAAGCCTGAAGATATATGTATAATATTAAAAGACCGAAACATGCCATTCAGCCCAATTAAATTTCACTGCACCTATTCTCCATATGAACCTTTTCCCACCCTTAGTCAATCTCACCCCATCAGCACAGATTCTAAATGATCGTTGTCTGCAACATAACCAATACTTACCAGAAAGGGACAGCAAGACACCATGTTTAACTCTAATTCTTTCTGTGTGCCGAAGTTGCCAGTCGTAGGGTTTAAACTGGAGAACACAAACTGAGTGACCACCTTGCTTGTCTCTTGCTGACTCATCATATCAGACACACTCAGCATGTGCCGTTCCACTTTAGTTGGAGTTAACAATTCCGGGACATGGCTGGCCCCTAGGCTGCTGGAAGGGGTCAGCGCTCCACTGGACGACAGGCCTTGCAGGTCCTGACAGCTTCCTGCAGACCTCATTGACAGGGAGCTCAGGGACCCCAGGCCCTCTGTGCTGACTGGCTGTACACCTTCCAAATTCAAGCTGTTTGTCTGCAAAACGCCAGTAGTGAGGCCCAGAGTGTTGTCTATGGTGTGTGACATGTCTGCAGTGGCTACAATAAGAGGGTCTGAGGACTGTGCCATGGCATTGCTGTTAACAGAAACCGCTCCTCCGAGACTGGATCCCACAGATGCGGCATCGATTGTCAGGATTCCAGAGCTCACTAGTGACACATCTGGCGAGATGCTGACTGGGTTGACCGGGGCAGTGGTGAAGAGTGAGGCAATGTCCATGTTGCTGAGGTCACCTTGGCTCGGACTGGTCAGCTCACTGCTTGGGGTCAAGGAGCCCGTCATTTCCAACTGAGAGAATAAATCTGAAACAGAAACATCTGGTAAATCTTTCAATTCAGTGCAGACTTTATCAATTCTATTTAAAACCAAAGAATCTGAGCAAGGAAGGAGGCCCTTCAGCCCATTGTAACCTTGCTATCCATTCATCCCACCCCTTCTGTTCTTTCCCCAAAGCCCAGGAAATATTTCCTTTTTAACTTTTTGTCCAATGCTTTCTACAGAGTTACAACTGACTCCACTTCTATCACTGTCTAGGCCAGATTTTCACTACGTCAGAATAATATTTCATTTCATAGGAAGCCCTGGTTCCTTTGCTAAATACCTATGATCTGCTGAAACCAGCTTTCTAGCAAATCAAACAACTAACATATTAGGGAGCACTTTAAACAAGACAATGTGTGTAATGACACAGAGCCAAGGCTACTTCTGAGTGCTACTTTCTAGGCAACATCAACAGATGTAGCCCTAGCTGTCCATGCTCTGAACATTCAGGACAGCCATCGAAACAACTTCAAGATCCTTCCCTCAGGGCCAAAAACTGACGATATTGCTTTTTGGAGGATCCAGAGGAGCAGAAGCCCCATCCCTCTACAGTACTTCAAAATCAGCAGATTTTAACAGGTGAGTATTAGGATATCCATTGAAACAGGCCAGCGAGAGGGTACAATTCCCAGAATCCTGCCGAGTGGCCAATGGTTATTAAGTATTATGAAAGTTTAAAGCAGAGGTGTAGAGATGACCCTACCAGAGCTGATATTGTGCTGCTTCATCATGTGAGTCTTGATGCTGTGCTTAGAATTGAAGAGTTTGCTGCAGTTCGACAGAGGGCAGCGTGTTTTCACCTTTTCTGCATCTTCTAGATGTTTCTTGGAGTGGATGTACAGGCTGCTACGTGCTGAGAATCGAGCTTCACAACCTGAGCATATAAGTAATTTATATTATGCAAAGACTATCAACCTTAGAAAAGATCCCACAATTCCAATACTTTAATATGAACAAATTTTTTAAAAAAGCACAAACAGCACAGAAGAAACAAGTCATTCGTCTGATTATACACTACACAAGTCTCTCCAAAATTCTCTTCATATTGCCTTATCCTTCTATTCCTGACTCCTGCTTATCCAGCTTCTCCTTAAATGTATCAGCAGGATTCACCTCAACCACACCCTGCACCGGAGAGTGCCACATCCTCCCCACCCTCTGGATTACAGAGATTGGTATAACTATTTAGTGCTGACACTATTCTTGTTTTTACTTCTCCTATGACTCACCACTTTTGCAATTTGACTCTAGTGGTTAGTTTTTATAAAGATATTACTTACAAAATGCTTATATGCCAGAGGTGAGGTGGGGACATTAATGGACCATACATTTGTTGTGCTACAAAGGTGATTCAAATCCATTAATACAACTAGGACTTGAAATCTAAAAATCTGAAATAAAACTGGGTGAATATTAGATGACAAACAACATTTATAAAGCTCTTTTATAAGGGTCAGCATTTCACAATACTTACTTTGAAGTCCAGTTACTTAGGAAATGTACAAGCTATTATGAGTCAGCTGTGGTGGAGCAAATAGCAGTCTCAACCCAATTTGAACACTAAGCTGTAGTCCAAGTCAAGCTTCAAGCCCAAAACCTACCAAGGGATTGTGCAGCGTTAAAGGTGTTGTTGTTTAAATGAAATGTTAAATTGAGTCCCTTCTCTGCCCTCTCACATAGATATGCAGGAGAATTCCTTCCTCTAAGTCCTGACCAATATTCAGCTCAACAGCTGCACCCATCCAAGCAGTTGGAGAGGATTCCATCACACACCTGTTTGAAAACTTGCCTCCACACTAACAAGACCACTGGATATCTTTTTTCAAGTTTATCAAGCACTTGTTTGCTCTTTTCATTCCAAGGGACTTCAATAAAGTACGGCTCCTGAATCCAGTCAGACTAGCTCAGACCTACCTTCCACAGGACAAACAAATGGCCTGGTCCCAAGATGAGTGATGCTGTGGCCCTTCAGATGCTCCGCCCTCGTGAACGATTTTCCACAGCCATCCACAGGACAGACAAACCTCCGATCATCTTCATGGGTTCTTGAGGGAAAAACAAAAACTACAGAGCTCAGCAAATTGTGATTACAAGCAATGGGATGACTGCACTTGGTGCAGGTGATTTTAAGACCTTTGTGGAGTTCCTAAGGTCACACACAGAAAATGCATTAAGGCCTTAAAAGGTTAAAAGAGAAAATGGGAAATAACAAATGTGGCTAGCCAACACGGGGCTAGCAGGAGGCCAGTTGGCCTTCTTGCCAACAATTACATCACGGTTAATCTGAATAACATTTTATAATGCTGTCAAAGGAGTAAGAGAAAACTAAGAAAGGTGAGGAGTTTCGGCTTGAGATGCTGTGCATGAAATAACAGATTTAGATCATAAAAGTAAGATTCATTCAATTTATCACGTGCCAGTTGCAGGTGAGTGTGAGTATTTAAGAATTGGGAGTTCTCCATGGTTTCTTGGCCAAATTCATTAAAATCGACTATCTGGCTTTAATGTTGCTGTCTGTGGGTACTTCGTACATGCAAATTGGAGGCTTTGCAATTGTAGTATTATGGTATTAAATTTCAATTGAAAAAGTTCAGCTTTCGCACCCAGTCTGATTTAAACAAATGCCCTACAAAAACTGACACCTTTTTGGGCTTTTATTTTTACCTTTTGTGTCGTAGTAATTTTGACATGCAGGTGAATGACCAGCCACAGCCATCGAAGTCACATATGAAGGGCCTTTCACCTGCATAAGAAAGATTGTTCTTTTAAATGTCTGTGGTGCCATTTATTTCAGTTGAGCTAAGAAATTTTACAGCATTCCAGCACAGCTAAAACATAACACCCAGCAGAAATGATACAACACTGGGAAAGCACTGTCAAAGCATTCTCTAAATGCATCAAACCTATAACATTTAGAAATTGTATGCATTTTTTCTGTGATCACAGGAACAAGAACAGCTTGTTCAAAACAGGATTCCATAGGGCACGTTTCCTCAAATTGAAAAAATACTGTACAAGTGGTGGCCACACAAGGAACTGAGCTCTGACACTTTCAGTTACTGAAAGCAGGAATTGTTTTGACAGGAAATAAACAGCAATCCTTACAGGTGAACAGCCAGTTCAAAACAGTCCTGTCATCAACAGTTACCCATCATGTGATCCCCTTAGGAGTTTTGATGAAGAGTACAGTAAGTCAAGAGCTGAACGAGACTGCTCCACAAGTTACCATCGTACCCGTGTGGCTTCTCAGGTGTATCTTCAAGCGACAGGCTTTGTCGTAACGCTTGTCACAGCCTGGGAAAGAACAGGTGAAGTGCTCTTGATCTCGGAAGTGAGAACGGTTGTGAGAACCAAGGGCACTGATGGTAATGAATGTCTTCTCACAACCTGCAACAGAGAATGGGTTTGGCCAAGTTTAGAATAAAACACACACCATCTCTTCCTCATCATGCCACTAATCCACATTTGTAGTGCAAAACTAGAAGTATTTATTTGAATTTCTCAGTCAAACTATATCCACACAACGGCAATACAATCAGACATACATGCCTGGGAGCCGTCAGAGCACCATTCATGGGTAGCTGGTCACAGCTAATCATCGTAATTTTTGTCTCTTTTTCTCTTCTTTCAGGACACTCTTTATAATCTATTATTTTAAACGAGCTCCATTTAAAATCATATTCCCTTGAAGTGCCATGGAACAATTGTCAGGTTAAAGGCAATACATAAACACATGCTCTTGTTGAAAAATTAGTCTATTTCAAGTCACCACTTAAGCAGGCCTACTGCTCTCTTAACATTATACATAGAGGGGCTGAATGGCCTCAAATAATTCAAATTTGGAAAACACTAAATGGGTCATTCAGCATCTCCAATGAGAGACAAGGAGTTCGTGCTCCAGGTTGATGATTTATTCCAACAAAGAGTTATTGAGTTGAAATGTTAACTGTTTCCCTCTCCACAGATGCTGTCAGGCCTGCACTGTATTTCCAGCATGTACAAAACTTTTGTTTTTGTGCTTTCTGGGGTGTCTTTCTTGCATTTAATAGTAACACAGTTGCAGGCCACTCAACTCAACTGGTTCATGCTGGTGTTTATATTCACATGAACCTCCTCCCACCATTCCATCATAATTTCCCATGCATTTCTACTTCCGGTGTTCATCCAACTTCACCTTCATCATGTCTACGCCAATGCTTTGGAAGAGCTGTCCAGCTCCCCTATTTGCTTGCCCTAGCTCCAATATTCTCATAAATTTCCCCTTCAAACTACATCGAGCTATCTGACGGTGGAAGCTCAGAGGAAACCATAGATATCAGCCGGGAATATTGGAATAGGAGGCCATTCAGTCCTTTCAATGCCACCACGGGTGATCTGTGATATAACTTCACATTGTTGTCTTTACCCATAACCCTTATTATCTTTAGTTCACAAAATATTATCAATCTCAAAATTACAATTACCAACACAGCTGTCCCCAATTACCTTTTGCAAAGATAACTGCAAAATTGTGCATGTTGAAGTGCACCTTAATTTCATACCTGAAAGTGTAAAAATTAGATCATCCTAGAATCCAACGAGCAGAATTATTTTCTATCTACCTATTTGATATATTGAAAACATTGATCAAATCACTCTTGAACCCTTCAAAATTCCAGAATCCCATTTGCTGATTTAATCACTCCTTGTAATTAGACTGTTGCCAAGTCTAGGTAACTGTCTGGTAAACATACGCTGTACTTCCTCCAAGGGCAAATCTATCTTTCCCAAGGTATGCTGCCCAAAGTTGCTCACAGTAGACATTTACGAATTTATGGGTACAAAAGGAATAAAGGGTTATGGGAAAAGGCAGGAAGGTGGATCAGAACCAGAACAGCCACCGTTTTCTTCAATGTTACTGTTATGAACCAGGCAAGACCCACTCAAAATATTTTAAGAAGGTAACCTAGAGCCTAACTTTTTCTTGTTTTAAAGGCAAATGTACTGAAATGTGTTCCAGGTGCACTTCGATTGGTCAAACTACTCGACATTAAGCAAAACAAATTTATTTAAACACTATAGTTAAAATACAACAAAAGAAGAATTTAGAGTAACTTAACTCTACTGGAAAAATTAACAGAATAGACACAGTAACTATTACTAGTTAACTGTTCCAGTATAATAGCATCCCATGAATGCACCCCTTGGCAAAAAGGCAAATGCAGAAAAACAGATTTGTCTCACAAGTAACCCAGCAGCAGAGAGAATCCCCAGCTTCTAGGTGTAACCAACAGAGGGAAAAGATAGCTTCTACTTCTTCAAAAACTCCAGCTTCTGCCTTGTTGAGACTCCAACAGCAACTGCTTAAAGCTAAACCTAAAAACTAAAAACAAACTAGAAATACTAGTCTGTGAGTGCTTGCCATACCCAGGCTGCTTCCAACGTTCCAATTTGAAAAAAAAACAAGGCCTTACAAGCTGATAACTGGCTTTTTCATGCAGACAGCTTGGCACCTGTGTTAAAGCCTCTCTTAAAGAAAAGGACAAAATAACCTCTTAAATCCACAGCATCATCACTGTTACGATATGTTCAAAGGGCTCAGCTCCTACGTTTATATTCTAATTTTCTTCCTAACCTTGTATTCTAGTCCTGCAGGCAGAAAGGTCAATGTTTTCCCCACACCCCCACATTAGTGTTTACATTTTTAAAAAAGTCATCCCTGTATCTTTAAGGCCTACCCCTCTTTGAACGTTCACTGCTTCTAGGTTTTCAACATTTAAAATGGACCTTGTTACATTTACTTCAGGTACAAAGCCAACATCTGCACATTTACCTACATGGTAGGTAATGGAAATACATTTACTACAGTCTTGCTCATTTGATTAATCTACCAACAGTACTTTATAATTACTCCACACTGATTACGATTTCAGCTAGAATAGTTAAGCGGCTGATTTTTACCGGCGCAGACTCGATGGGCCAAAGGGCCTTTTTCTGTGCTGACGACCTCTAACTCTAGTTTTGTGACAACACAAACTTTAAATAACATTCCACACTAACAGCTGACTGATTAATAAATATGGTGAATGGCTGAAGACAAGACGACCTCAAGAAGTAGGAACAGGATTAGGCCATTCGGTGTCTATAGCCTATTCCAGCATTCACCATCACTTATCCAATATTCCCCACATCCACTTTCCTGTCCTTTCTCCCTTGATTCCCCAAATGATCAAGAATCTATCAATCTCAGCGTTAAATATACACAAGGACTCTGCCCCCACAGCTGTGGCAAGGAGTTCCAATGTCTCTCAACCCTCAGAGAAGAAATTCCTCCTCATCTCAGTCTTAAATTAACGCCCATTTATTCTAAGACTGTGCCCTCTGGTCCGAGACTCTCCCATGAGGGGGAACATCCTCTCAGCATTTACACTGTCAAGTGTGTTAAGAAATCCGAACGTTTCAACGAGATCATCTCTTATTCTTCTAAATGCCAGTGAGTAGAGTCCCAAACTGTTCAGCGTTTTCTCATAAGACAATCCCTCCATACCAGGGATCATCCTAGTGAACTTCCTCTTAACTGCCTCCAATGAAATATATTTCCTTAAAGAAGGAGATCAAAACTACTCACAGTAATTCAAACGTGGTCTCATCAGCACCTGCAGTCAGGCTTCCCTAATCTTATTCTCCAAACCCCCTTGAAATAAGTGCCACCATTCCATTAACCTCCCTGATTAGCTCAGGCACCTGCATGCTAGCTTTCTGTGTTTTGTGCACAACCACCCCCCTGCAACCAAGGAAGGGTGACTGGACCTGAAACATTAACTCTGACTTGTCTCCACAGATGCTGCTCGACCTACTGAACTTTTTGGCAGTTTCTGTTTTTGTAGCCCCAAGCCCCTTTGTGTTGCAGCTTTCCTCTAACACAGATCCCTGAAAAAAAACTGCACTTGTCACATTCTGCAAATTTACAGCTACCAGCCGTTCCCTCCTCACTCGGCTGAATACCTAACGGGGTTAATAATTCTATGCGTTTTGACTTGAGTGAAAAGTCTCTCACCAGGAACCTGATGAAGTGCCTTCTGGAGGTCACTGTCCATTATCCTTAACTGTATGGAGACAGCCTAGGGGCTTCTCAGTGAGCCAGAAACTCCAGACTGGCGTAAGGAGGAGACTTCCAATGTGTGGCTATCCTTCTGGATACCAAACCCCTTCTGTAACCCCATCCCTGCTCCGACGGTTGTCTGTCCCTCCACCCCGACACCAAACCCCCTCTGTAGCCCCATCCCTGTCTCAGTGTGTGTCTATCCCTCTGGACATCAAACCCCCTCTGTAGCCCCATCCCTGTCTCAGTGTGTGTCTATCCCTCTGGACATCAAACCCCCTCTGTAGCCCCATCCCTGTCAGTGTGTGTGTCTATCCCTCCGGACATCAAACCCCCTCTGTAGCCCCATCCCTGTCAGTGTGTGTGTCTATCCCTCTGGACATCAAATCCCCTCTGTAGCCGCATCCCTGTCTCAGTGTGTGTCTATCCCTCTGGACATCAAATCCCCTCTGTAGCCCCATCCCCGTCAGTGTGTGTGTCTATCCCTCTGGACATCAAACCCCCTCTGTAGCCGCATCCCTGTCTATCCCTCCACCCCGACACCAAAACCCCTCTCTGTGTGTCCAGCTTACCCGGGACGTCGCACTTGAAGGGCCGCTGGGGCTCGAAGTGGCTGCGCCGGTGTCCGCTGAGCTTGAGGGCGGTGGCGAAAGGCTGTGAGCAGACCTCGCAGACGAAGGCGAGCTCCTGGACGTGAGCCTTCATGTGGGCCTTGAGGTTGTAGACGGTGGTGAAGCGCTTGCCGCAGCGCTCGGCCTGGCAGCCGAAAGGCCGCAGCTTGCCGTGCGAGTGTAGGTGCCGCTTGAGTTTGTAGGAGGTGGTGAAGGCCCACTCACAGCCCGGCACCGTGCAGCGGAAAGGCCGCGGGCTGTGAGACAGCAAGTGTACCTTCAGACGGTGCTTCTTATCGAACGCCTCCCGGCAGTCATGCTCCGGGCACTGGTAAACGGGGCCCGAGGCTTTGCTGCGGCCCAGACCTAGCCCTTCCGACAGCTTCATCAGCACATCCCCGCTCTCCGTTAGGATCAGGTCCCCGTAAGAGGTGCCTGAAACCGGCCCAGGGCCGCACTCCAGCCCCAGGCTGCCCGCCTCCCCTAGGCCTGGAGCAGGAGGTGGAGGGGGCGGCTGCTCGGACAGGAGGTGCCGGGCCCCGGCCTCGAGCGCTAGGCCGCTCTCCACGCCGGGGTAGGCGGCGGCTGGGGCCTGGGACAGGGCCTGAGCCTGAGCCTGAGCCGGGCTGGGGGAAGGGTCCTCTCCGGCGGCCGCGGACCCCGCCACCTCTCCTGGAGCCGCCAGGATCAGGAGGCCGTTCTCGATGCGGACCAGCAGGTTGCGGTTATTGATGGAGATGGTGCCGGACAGGCTTCCAGGAGAGGCCGAGGCTGAGGCCCCAGCTCCGTCCCCGGGGAGGCCCGGGCCTACAGGGGACTCCAGTAGGAGCCCGGCGCCCTCAGCGGGGGCGGCATGCGGAAGAGGAGAGGGAGGAGGAGGCGGCGGCTCGGCCGCCAGCCGCAGGTGGCTCTCCTGGGAGGCCGGGACTACGCGAGGCCCAGGCTCGGATTCCAGACCGGAGCCTAGTGTCAGGCCTCCCGCCTGGGCCTGAGCCTCGGCCTCTCCTGGGTCCCGGCCCAGCTCTAGCTCCGTCTCCCCCGCCAGGTTAAAGACGACGAAGATCTCGGGCTCGGCCCGGGCCCCGGCCCCAGCCCCGGCCTCTCCGCCAGCAGCAGCCGGGAACAGTGAGTATGAGGCGGCGGGGCCGCCCTCACTTACCGCCGCTACCTGAGCCTGCAGCCCCGGGGCCCCGCCGCCACCTCCCAGCTCCTCGCAGCCGGCCCGCTCTGTGTGCCGCAGCTGCTGGTACTCGAGGCTCAGGCTCGGGCCCGGGCCCAGCCCCTGCTGCTCCATCCCCGGTCTCCCCGCGGCTCCGGCGGGAAACTGCTCCGGGCGCGGGGGCGGCGTACAAAACCCGCACTGGATCAAAGACACCGTCCGGATCGGGATCGGGATCCGGGCGACACCAAAACCTGGACCGGAATTCCAGGATCAGTGGAAGACTCCTAGAGTTGTACAGCACGGAAACAGACCTTTCGGTCCAACTCGTCCATGCCCACCAGATATCCTAAATTAATCTAGTCCCATTTTGCAGCATTTGGCCCATATCTCTCTAAACCCCTCCTATATATCTACCCATCCAGATGCCTTTTAAATGTTGTAACTATACCAGCCTCCACCATTTCCTCTGGCAGCTCGTTCCATACATGCACCACCTTCTGTGTGAAAAAGTTGCCCCTCAGGTCCCTCATGTAGTGCAGTCCTCAGTAATTTGTTGGGTGATGACGGAGATTCCAGGGAATAGGGTGAGAGCCCATTCTAAGGAGGGGTGAGGCTGTGGAGGGATATGTAATGATGATAAGAATGTTGAAGACAAAGCCACCCTTGGCCTGAGTGCCAGGCTGATAGATCAACGAAATGGGGTGATGTGGTTGGTTGGCTCGCCGAGCTGGTTTGTTGTTCCGCAGACGTTTCGTTACTGTGCTGGGTAACATCGTCAGTGCAGCCTCCGATGAAGCGTTGGTGTGTTTCCCCACCTGTTATTTAAACTCTGGAGTCCGTTGCGATGGATTGCCTCACTTCCGGGTTTCCTTCGTAGTGGAGTGTATATGGGGTCGAGTTCTATGTGTTTATTGATGGCTTTCTTCGTGGATTCTAGGAACTCCCGTGCCTGTCTCTGCTTAGCTTGTCCCAGGATTTTGGTGTTGTCCCAGTAGAATTGGTGGTTCTCCTTATCCATGTGGACTGAGATGAGTGAGTATAGATCGTGTCTTTTTGTAGCCAGTTGGTGTTTGTGTACCCTTGTTGTTAGTTTCCTTCCTGTTTGTCTGATGTAGTGTTTCTCACAGTCTCAAATGTGGTTTGAGTTTCGGTGAGAGTGTTGCATCCCTCTGTCCGAGCTACAGCTGACCACAGCACCAGGAGACTGGGTTATGTTACAGAGATGGGGCTAGCTAGGGAATGTACCAGGGGCCACCCCCGTGGAGGTGAGGGCAGGACCAAGGTCTTTCTGAATCATTCTGTGATCAGATACCTTCAGCCTCTTCTTCCACACAGCTGCAAGGGCACGTAAGGAAAACTTGGAGTACGTTCCAACTGGAGGATCAAAATCATCATGTGATGCAGTTGGACAAACCTGGACTAGGCTCTAACATCAAAGGAATCAATCAGCCCATTTTGACATTCCTTCAGGCAGTCTGCAGAAGTGAAAACATGGGATGTTTGTTGATGAGATCTGAATTGATTTTGTGGGTAATAATCTCTAAGAATAAAGTGGAGGCTGGTACAATTACAACACTTAAAAGGCATCTGGAAGGGTTTACGAATAGGACGGATTTGGAGGGATATTGACCAAATGCTGGCAAATGGGACTAGATTTATTTATGATATCTGATTGGCATGAATGATTTGGATCGAAGGGTCTGATTCCATGCTGTACAACTCTATGACTCTATAACAATGCAAGAAAAAATGAGGTCCACAGAACTGAGTGTCTCCATGGAGGAATGGAAGAAAAGAAAAATTCACAAGGATGCTACCAGAACCGTGAGGCGATAATTATCAGGACAATCTGGGGCTCCTTTCTCTTAATGAGGGGTGACCGGGTAGACTTTGTTCCTTGGGTTCAGTGTGGAACAATGAGCAGCGGGATTCCATCAATATCCCCGAAACTTTGCAATCTCGTTCACTCCAGCCACATGATGTTTCATACTCGATGTAATTCACCAGGCTTTCTTTGACCAGCCCCAATTTCATTTCCAATCCAATAGCGTCTGATCTGTTGCCATTCTGACAGGAGTTATGTTGTACCAATCTCAGTCACTTTCGTGTGACAATGTCCCATCTGTAACTCTGACTAATCCTGTGTAATAGTTCTTCTCTAGTAATGCAGTCATAGGGCTACATTGTGCCCATGCCAGTCATCAGGCAGTGAGCCATTCTAGTCCTGACATTTTTCCAGCACCATTTCCTTGCACACCTTGGCATTTCATGTGCACATCTAAATAGTCTTAGAGTTATACAACATGGTATCAGAACCCTGTCCAACTCATCCATGCCAACCAGATATCATAAATAAATCTCATCTTATTTGCCAGCATTTGATCCACATTGTTCTAAATCCCTCCTATTCATATACAATCCAGATGCCTTTTAATTGTTGTAATTGTACCAGCCTCCCCAACTTCCTTTGGCAGCTCGTTCCATACACGCACCACCCTCTGTGTGGAAAAAGTTGATTGTTCTTCAATTTTCTGAGGGTTTCTGCTTCTACCACCCTGACAGGCAGTGAGTCCCAGATGCTACCATCCCAGATGCCACCATCCTCTGGGTGAAAAAAGTTTACCTCAAATCACCCCTAAACCTCTTGTGCCTTCCTGATAAATCTATGTCCCCAGTTATTGATCCCTCAACTAAGGGAATTGTTTCTCCTTATTTAGCCTCTCAATGTCGCTCATAATCTTACACATCTCAATCCAGTCCCCTCTCAGCCTTCTCTGCTCTAAAGAAAACAACTGGAGCATACCCAGTCTCTCTCCATCGCTGAAATGCTCCATCCCAGGCAGCATCCTGGTGAATCTCCTCTGCACCCCCTCCAGTGCAATCACATCCTTCCTGTAGTGTGGTGACCAGAACTGCACACAGTACTCCAGCTGTGGGCTAACCATGTTCATCCTTCAAATAGGAATGGTCATTCATTGTTCTTTGTTGGATCGTGATGCGTTTAAATTGGCTGTCACCTTTGCTGAAATACAAGGGCATTGTGATGATTAATTAATCTGTTCTTGCGATGTTGTCAGAGAGATAAGTATTGAATATTACTGAAAAGTGAGACGTTGCTCAAACCTTCCATCTCACATTCATCAAGACATACTCAAGAATGCCAAATTTTAAATGATTGCAACGATTTATGTACATTTCATATGTTTATGCCTCAATTGGAGCCTCAAATTAAATCTCATTGAAAAGACAATAGCTCCAACACCACACGACTGAGTGCCAGTCTTGACATTTAGGGTGAAGTCCTGGAGTTGGAAATGGTCTTGAACCAGTTTGGAAATCAGAATCAAGAGAGTTTATTCATCCTATATTCTTTCATCGGCTGTGGGCATCACTGATAAGGCCACCATTAGTTGCCCATCCCTAATTGCCCTTGAACTGAGTGGCTTCCTGGCCCATTCAGAGGGCAGTTTAAGTGAACCGTTTTCTGTAGGTCTGGAGAAACCCTGAGGGTGGGAGATTGAATAAGCTGCTCCCACACGGAATGCTCAAGATCAACTTTGTCAATACATTTCAGGGAAACTGGATTAGCACACAAGGGAGAAAGGGATGGGAGGAAGTATTGATAGTGGGGAGATGAAGAGAGATGGGAAGAATAAATGGAGAAAGAGCACTGTGGGCCTGGAAACATCCTTGGCTGGAGGCTTCCAGTGGAATGGATATTGTAAATAACAACAGTATTATCTTAATCACCTCCAAATGCAACATGCTGAACGGAGTAAACTTAGAACTTTACCACACTGGTGAGGGTTGTAGTAGCTAGAGGAGGTTACAGAGATAGGGAGGGGGTGTAGGGGCTGGAGGAGGTGACAGAGAAAGGGAGGGTGTAGGAGTTGGAGGAGGTGACAGAGATAGGGAGGGTGTAGGAGTTGGAGGAGGTGACAGAGATAGGGAGGGTGTAGGAGTTGGAGGAGGTGACAGA
>NC_063347.1:2055441-2058056 GCF_021869965.1 Rhincodon typus
GAGGTGACAGAGATAGGGAGGGTGTAGGAGTTGGAGGAGGTGACAGAAATAGGGACGGTGTAGGAGTTGGAGGAGGTGACAGAGATAGGGAGGGGTGTACGAGCTGGAGGAGGTGGCAGAGATAGGGAGGGTGTAGGAGCTGGAGGAGGTGACGATAGGGAGGGGTGTAGCAGCAGGAGGAGGTGACAGAGATAGGGAGGGCTGTAGGAAGTAGCAGAGATAGGGAGGGGTGTAGGAGCTGGAGGAAGTGGCAGAGATAGGGAGGGGGTGTAGGGGCTGGAGGGGGTGACAGAGATAGGGAGGTTAAGACTAGACTGTCACTTCTCCTCATTCACCACCATGTGGCAGCAAATTACAGCAAAGATGTGAAAAAGCTGCGAATCAGGAAGGTGCAGCTCATATTCCCCAATGGAGGAGAGCCTGATCTTGGAAGAGCATGTGACATAGGATCAAAAGAAGGCCATTCAGTCCATTGAGAGTGCTCCACCATTCAGCAAGATCATGGCTGATTTAATAATTTTTAAGTCCACTTTGCTGCCACTTCCCCTTGTCCTTTGATTCAGTTACTGATTAAAAATCTGCTTATCTCAACCTTGAATATACTTAATGACCTAGCCTTGTCAGCCCTCTGTGGTAAATAATTCCACAGATTCTCTCCCCTCTGAGAGAAGAAGTTCCTCCTCATCTCTGTCTTCAGTGGGTGGATGCTTATTCTGCGATGACTCCCTCTGGTCCTGGACTCTCCCACAAGGGGATACAACCTCTCTCCATGTCCCCTGTCAAATTCTGTAAGAACCTTATATATTTCAAAAAGATCACCTCTCATTCTTGTAAACCCCGATGAGTACAGGCCCAATCTACTCAACCCCTCTAAGACAATCACTGCATACCTGGGCTCAGTCTCCAATACCAGTGTATCTTTTAGTGTAAGTTTCAGTTGTTAATTTTATATCTGAGATACAGGAATTTTTGTTAAGTGAAGGTATTAAGGGGTATGGGCCAAAGGCAGGTGTATGGCATTAGGCCACAGATCAGACATGATCTCATTAAATGGCGGAACAGTCTTGAGGGGGGAATGGTCTATATTCCTATAAGGGGACCACAGCTGTAGTCTGACTTGTTCCCTGTGTACTTTTAGCGAGATCTCCCTACTTTTATACTCCATTCCTTTTAAAACAAAGGTCAGCTTTCCATTGCCTTCCTGCTGTATTTGGATTCTAGTTTTTTGTGATTTATGCACGAGAATCCACAGATCCCTCCATTCTGTCGATTTCTCCAGTCACTTTCACTTTCCCTATTCATGTCATTAATATATTGTCAGTAGTGGTGGCCCTGCACTGATCCCACTCATTACAAGGTCACAAAAATACAAGAAAGTGACAGAGGGTCACCAGATTGGAAACATTAACTCAGTCTGTCTCACAACAGTTGCTGCCAAACCTTTCTGTTTTTGATAACGTGCTCTGGGCTGTCCTGAGGTCAGCTATGAAAATGCAACTAATTAATTTTTTTGGACCTCTTCTGTTCTCTTGACTCTGACTCGGGCACTTTGTCCCATTGGTTAACATAGGAAGTGCACCAGAACTGTACTCTGTATATTGAAGGTAACACCTCACTGTTCCAATCTTGGTTCACTTGACCCCCATGCTCAGACACTGAGATTATAAGGGGAGACCACAGACAGTGCAAATTCTTTTCAATCTGCCTTCCCCTGACATGGGCACATGAAACACACACCGGCAGTTTGAGACAAATTTAATACAAAACAAATGCTTCCTGGGCCAAAGCAGATGTTAAAATTATCGCACAGCAATTTGTTAACAGACAAAACCATTAGTTACCTTTCGAACCAGAGCAGGGTCCAATTTCTCCCCCACCCCCAGGGGCTCAGAGTATGTTTGACACATTTAAACAGCCCATCGTTGATCTGAAACATTTGGGCTAAGGTGTGGGTTTAAATCAGTGAAACATGATAGTCTGTGTTGTTAGAAAAATAACAATAACACATAGGTACACGCTCTGCAATGATTGTTCAACTTCATTTATTCAGGCAGCTACCACACACACAGCAATAGGAATCAAATATCCCTCTGAACAATGTGATCACTTTGTCAGCCTGTGGTCAGTGACACCTCAGAGAGAGAAGCAAACTGAGGGGAAGTTATTAACAAATACCATGCTTCGTTTATTCTCAGATTGTTACAGGTCTTGAACTCCAATTACATTTTGTTCACATTGTCCAGGTAATTGACAGTGAGGGAGAAGTCTTAGGTTACAGCAAGAAGGACAATAATTGGTCAGATGGGCAGATCAGTGGCAGGTGGAATTTAACCCTGATAAATGTGAGGTGATGCACTTTGGTAGAAGGAACAAGACAAGGGAGCAATCAATGATTGGCAAGACACTAGGAAGCTCGGAGGAATGAAGGGATCTTGGGGAACTTGTCCACAGGTCCCTGAAGGTGGCAGGACAGGTTAATAGGGTAGAGATAGTAGGAACTGCAGATGCTGGAGAATCCGAGACAACAAGTTGCAGGGCTGGATGAACACAGCAGGCCAAGCAGCATCATAGGAGCAGAAAGGCTGACGTTTCGGGCCTAGACCCTTCATCAGAAA
>NC_063347.1:2058456-2069687 GCF_021869965.1 Rhincodon typus
TTTCTGAAGAAGGGTCTAGGCCCGAAACGTCAGCCTTCCTGCTCCTCTGATGCTGCATAGGCTGCTGTATTCATTCAGCTCTGCACCTTGCTATCTAATGGTTAAACATTGCCTTGATTTTAAGCGCATTGTTCACTTTTTGTTTCTATTTCCTCTATGGCCTCACCCCTCCCTGTCTATACAACCCTCCCCACCTCCAAGCCTGATGCTTGGTGCACGCCTCTAAATCTGACCTCTAGTCTATCTCAATTTTTCTTATTCACTTGTGGAATATAGATGTCAGTGGTTGGGCCCAGCATTTCTTGCCCATCCCTGTTTGCCCCTTGAGAAGGTGGGGGTGAGCTGTCTTCTTGAACCGCTGCAGTCCATGCACTGTAGGTAGATCCACAAAGCCCTTAGGGACGGAATTGCAGGAAGTTTGATCCAGCGACACTGAAGGAACAGCGATATATTTCCAAGTCAGGATGGTGAGTGTCTTGGAGGGGAACTTGCAGGGGGTGGTGTTCCCATGTATCTGTTGCCCTTGTCCTTCTCGGTGGGTTGTGGGTTTGGAAGGTGCTTCTAAGGATCTTTGGTGACTTTCTTGTAGATAGTACACACTGCTGCGACTGAGCGTCGGTGGTGGAGGGAGTGGATGTTTGTGGATGTGGTGAAAATCAAGCGGGGGTTGCTTTGTCCGCTTATGCTAATCATTCTATCATTAGTAGCCCTGTTTTCACTTGTCTAAGCTTTAAGCTTTGGAAATGGCTCCCCACAATGCTCTTCTTTTCCATTTCTCTTTCGTTCTTCAAGACATTCCTTTAAAGCTAACTCTGACCGAAGTTTTCATTTGTCCTAACGATGCCTTTCATAGCTTGGTGGCAGGTGTTGATTCACAGCGCTCCTGTGAGAGGCACTAATGCAGCATTTTACATTAAAGATGCTTCACCAGTGATTGTTAGAAGTGTGTTCAAAAGCAATTCATTTGTAATAATTAAATCAACAACTGAAGCAAGACATTTGAGGAACAATAGGGATAAGGCAAGGGAGAGATACTTGTCAGACTGCGCTTTCAGAGCTGGCACAGGAATGATGCGCCAAATGGCTTCTTTCTGTGGTGATTATTGTTTTAACAGACATGCAAATATTTGCTGACTTCATCGAACGTGTTTCATCGGAACACAGAGTGAAGCAGAGTGGAAATATGTCTCACTCACCCCATTGGATACGTCCCAGTTCAGCATCATATTCGCACGCTCCTCAGCCTCTGCAGAGCCATCCAGGACCAGGCCGAAGCCACCATTCATCACCTCTCCCCTGTCCAACAACAAAAAACACACCCCATCAGAGTAAAACTCCTTCTACACTATCCCCCAGTCCTCTACACTCTCAGGACAGGAACAGCACGGTGTTAGATACAGAGTAAAGCTTCCTCTACACTGTCCTCATCAAACACTCCCAGGACAGGGACAGCACAGGGTTAGCTACAGAGTAAATCTTCCTCTGCACTGTACCCATCAAACACTCCCAAGACAGGGACGGCATGGGGTTAGATACAGAAGAAAGCTCCCTCAACACTGTCCCCCCATTAAATACTCTGAGGACAGGGACAGCACGGGATTAGATAAGGAATAAAGCTTCTCTACACTCTCTCCCACCAAAAACTCTTTGTGAAAATACATTGATTAGTGCTCCTCTGACTGTCCCCCTTCCTCGTCAGACCACAGCTGGAATACAGTGAATAGATTTGGGCCCTGTATCTAAGAAAACATACACTGCATTGGATACAGCCCAGAGAAGGTTCACTAGGTTTATCCCAGGCATGGAGGGACTGTGTTATGACCATAAGACTGAAGATATCGAAGCGGAATTTGGTCATTCAGATTATCGAGTCTGTTTCACCATTAAATCATGGCTGATATGTTTCTCAACTCCATTCAATTGCCTTCTCTCTGTAACCCTTAATTCCCTTAGGAAATGTTATGTAGTTTGGGCCTGCACTCAAGAGTGAGAGATGACCTTATTGAAACATACAGGTGTCGTCGAAGACATGACGGGGTAGATGTGGAAAGGGTAGACAGGGTATATGTGGCATTGGAGTCAATCCAAAGAAGGTTCAATCCAATGATCCTGGTATGGAGTGATTGTCCTATGAGAAAGTGTTGAGTAGGTTGGGCCTGTAAATCATTGGAGTTCAGAAGAATGAGAGATGACCTTATTAAAATGTACACATTTCTGAGGGACTTGACAGGGTAGATGTTGAAAAGTTGTTTCCCCTTATGGGAAAATCAAGGGCCAAAGGGCATCATCTCAGAATAAGGTATCGCCCATTTAAGACAGATGAGGAGGTATTTCTTCTTTCTGAGGGCAGTGAATCTGTGGAATTCTTTACCACACATGCCTGTTGAGGCTGGATCATTAAGTATATTCAAGGCTGATATAGACAGATTTTTAATCAGGAAGAGAATCAAATTTATGTGGAAAAGGTAGGAATGTGGAAGTGAGGATTACCAGATTGGCCATAATCTCATTGAATGGCAGAGCAGACTTGATGGACTGAATGGCCTACTTCTGCTCCTATATATCTCGTCGGACCTGCATCCTGTCCTGCTCACCATTCTCTACATCTTCCCTGTGTTGCAATCTCCCTAAGACCCTGAAAATCTCAAGGTCTACACCTCATCAAATTTCCTTTTCTCCAAAGGTGTAAAAGTGTTTAAAATTCAAACCCTAACATCAACAAAGAACTAATCCACCATTAGCATCACCTTTCAAAGCTAATCCGCCCAATCCAACCGGCATCTGCTATTGGAGCCTTGGCATTTTGCATTAACTTTGCCTCACGATGAAAGCTAACATGTGGGAGATTCAGTAACGTTCTTGTCGACAGCTTTACGCTCCTCTCAGAGTTCAGAGTTCCATTAGGAATGAATTACATCTGCCTGATAGAAACATTTACTGCTGGTCATACTTACTGTAATTGAAGCCACAAGTGGAAAAGTACTTTTGGCCTATTACAGAGGATATGAAAAGTAACTCAACAGTATCTGATATCACCGAAGCTTTCAGTGCCAGGAGCCAAGTGTTGAACAGATGCTGGATATCTCCAGAGAACAATTTTTATCTTCATCTTCTCTGCATGAGAGGTAATCCCTTAGTGCCCTTCATCGAACCTGCTGAATTATTATTCCACACATCTCTTCATGTGAAGGAATCTGAAACTATGTTCCAATTCTGGTTAGACCCCACCAGGGAGTTACTGAATTCAGTTCTGGTGCCTAATCCTTCCCCCTAACCCATCACTGTAACCCTGCATTTCTCATGGTTAATCCACCTGGCCTTCACATCCCTGTACACTAGGGGCAATTTAGCATGGTCAATCCACCCTAACCTGCACATCTTTGGACTGTGGGAGGAAACCCACACAGACATGGGGAGAATGTACAAACTCCACACAGACAGTCACCCGAGGGTGGAATCGAACCTGGGTCCCTGACACTGTGAGGCAGCAGTGCTAACCACTGAGCCACCGTGTGACCACCTGCAGACTGCAGACTGGTGCCCATGCTTCCTGTTATTCCATGTTTGATTCCATTGAATTAGGTTTTCCTCACTATCATAGCCATTATGTTAGAATCACACAGCCAGACAGTACAGAAGAGGCCATTTGGCTCATCAAGTTTGCGCTTCCAAAAATATTCTACTACCTACGCTAGCCACGCTTTCCCGCACTTGGCCCATACCCTTGAATGTTATAACGTTTCAAATGCCCACCAAAATACATTTTAAAGTTTGTGAGGTTTCCTGCCTCAAATACCCTCCCAAGCAGTGCATTCCAGAGCCCCCCACCCCCAATCCCCACCCTCTGGGTAAAAATGTTTTCCCTCAAAACCTAAAAACCAATGAACAGTAGATGCTGGAAATCAGAAGTTCTGAAGAAGGGTCACTAGACCCAAAATCTTAACTCATTTTCTCTCTCCACAGATGCAGCCAGACCTGTTGAGTTTCCCCAGCAGTTCCTGGTTTTGTCCCCTCTAAACCCCCTGCCTTTCACTTGAACATTCTGCCCCCTCGTTATTAACCCATTGATTAAGGGGAACAGCTTCCTTTCATTCACCCCATCCATGCCCCTCATCATCCGATACACCACTACCAGGTCCCCCTTCAACCTTCTCTGCTCTAAAGAAATCAACCTGAGCTTATCCAGCCTCTCTCTATCGCTGAAATGTCAAAGTCTCCAATGACATGATATGTGTGAACACGGTGCCCTCCTGCAACTTCTCAATCTGTCTGTAGTCTCTGATATGGTTCAGCACAGCATCCTGGTCCAGTTCCTCTGCATGGTGTTCACACAGGAGTCTCTCACTGGGTGATGAGTACAGCTGAGATAACAAGGTGTAGAGCTGGATGAACACAGCAGGCCAAGCAGCATCAGAGGAGCAGGAAGGCTGACGTTTCGGGCCTAGACCCTTCTTCAGAAATGGGGGAGGGGAAGGGGATTCTGAAATAAATAGGGAGAAAGGGGGAGGTGGATAGACGATGGATAGAGAAGAAGATAGGTGGAGGGGAGACAGACAGGTCAAAGTACAGCTGGGTGTTTACTGTTGCTCCTACATGGTTTTATCTTGAAGCCTCCTCTTTGACAGGTTAGGCCAAGGAGACCCTGCTACCTTCATGATGCAGAGTAACTGGAGAGCCAGACAGATCCATCTATTACAAATTTCCCCATTGGATACTATGAACGATGAATAATTTTCATTGTCACATGTTTGAATAGAATAAAATACAGCAAACAGCTTTCACTTGTCACCATGATTCGGTGCCATTTTGAATAATTTAAGAATAAGGGAGAAAGAGAAAGATAGATCTTAAGGAGAATCCACCAGTCCTGAGCCAGCACATCATCACATAGGGAGGCGATGGCCTAGTGGTATTATTGTCCGGACGCCCAGATAACATTCTGGGGATGGTTCGAATCCTGCCACAGCAGATGGTGGAATTTGAATTCAATAATTATCTGAAATTAAGAGTCAAATGATGACCATGAATCCATTGCCGATTGACGGAAAAACCCATCTGGTTCACTAATGCCCTTTAGGGAAGGAAACTGCCATCCTTACCTGGTCTGGCCTACATGTGACTCCAGACCCACAGCAATGTGGTTGACTCTTAACTGCCCTCTGGGCAATTAGGGATGGACAATAAATGCTGCCTGGTCAGCGACACCCTCATCCCATTAATGATTTAAAATAAAAATCAATGATGCCTGTGCCACCATCCCTCCTCCATCACCTCGCCGCCATCTACACTGGACCCAACCAACATCAATGGCACTACTCTTCAGGTGCCATCTTTCACCGCTAGGGCCCATACTCCTCCACCACGGCCTTCGCCAGACCCAACTAATGTCAGAGTCACATCTCTCGCTGCTGGGTCCACCTCGTCGATGTGTCACTGCAATGTCCTTCCGCTACCGCTTCACTGTCAGTGAACCACTGCAATCCATTGGGTGTAGAGACACCCACACTGTGCTCTTAGGAAGGGAGTTACATTCAGAGTGTGATAGAAGGCCCTAGCACTTGAAAAGGCCCTTCAGACCATCGAAACTGCACCAGTAAAAACAGCTACCTCACTATTCAAATCCCATTCCCAGCACTTGGCCCACGTATGCCTTGACATCAAAAGTATACGCTTAAATTCTTCTTCAATGAGATGAGGGTTTCTGCCTCTCCCACCCTCACAAGCAGCGAGTTCCAGATTCCCCACCAGCCTCTGGGTAAATATTTTTTCCCTCACATCTTCTCCAATCCTCCTGCCCCTGATCTTTCATCTATGCACCCAGTCATTTATCCCCACATCAAGGGGAAAGGTTTCTTCCTGGCGATCCTGGCTGTGTCCCTCAATTTTATACATCTCAGTCACGTCCCCCACCTCAGTCCACTCTGGTCTGAGGAAGAATTCCTTGCTCCTGATTCAGAATGTGTTCCTATCGCCTGTTCCTGACTCCGAGGTGTGGAACCCTGTCACGCGGCAGTTTAAAGTTGGCTCCTGAACAAAGGACAGCATTAACACATTCTGATTCACACTCACCAGCCCACACCTCCACCATTGTGTAAAGCCACCCACGTTGCCCCTCGGAAGGAATCGCCAATAACGTTCTGCACCGCCATGTCTAGGAAGAGAAAGAGGAATCGCACACTCAATCAGTTCAGAACATGGGGGATGTTAGGCTCCTCATTATCATTCTGTCCTCCCGTGACATTCTCTTGAGTATTCTCCTGTTTGTCTGTGAATTGAGAGCCATCAGGGGAACATGTGTGGTCTCAGGAAGGCCCAGCAGTAACGTGAAGAGGAACAACAACAACTGGCATTTATATGGTGCCTTTAAGGTGGTATAAAAACACTAGACTGATGATCAAAATTTGACACTGAACCACATAAGGACATAGTAAGACAGGTGACCCAAAGCTTGGTAAATGAGGTACAGAGACATTTGAATGAGGAGAGACAAATGGAGATGTTTAGGGATGGGACTATTGACATATCAATGCACAGGATAAACAGCATAGCAACAGGCCATTCACAGTGTCAGTGGGCTGAATGGCCTCTTCCTGTGTTCTAAGATTCTATTGTTCAAGGTCAATTGAAATTTGAAAACAAGGATTGATCGATTTTGATTCAGTAAGCTATCCGGTTACAAAATTGGAGCAGCAAGATGGATGACAAATGGGACAGTTCGATGGGCTGAATGACCCCTTCGTACACTGACGCTTCCTTATAGAGTCCATTCAGTGAATGGCACCAACCTGCACAAAACGCCGACCCATCATAAATATTCGAGGTTTCCCTGAAGGGACTGTCTGTTCCACTGACATCATGGTGGTCTCGGCTAATCACCACAGGAGCCTGTCGAGGTGAACCAAGATTAGAATGGGATTACTTTGTGTAAATTGTAATTCTGAGAGGTTATAACTATCTGGAAGAACTGAACAGGCTGGGACACCTTTCTCTGGATATGAATAGGCTGGCGAACTTCGAAAACATAGGAAACTTAAAAAAAAAGAAGCAGGGCTAGGCCATTCGGCCCTTTGAGCCTACTCTACCATTCAATATGATCACATCTGATCATCCAACTCAGTCCCCTGTTCCTGCTTTCTCCCCATAACATACCCTTTGATCTCTTTAACCGTAACAATTATATCTAAACCCTTCCTGCACACATTTGATGTATTGGCTTCAACCGCTTTCCATGGCAAAGAATTTCACAGGCTCAACACTCCCTGGATAAAGAAATGTTTTTAAAAATTTATTCATTTGTTGGATGTGGGTTAGTTGCTGGGCCAGCATTTATTGCCCCATCCCTAGTTGCCCCTTGAGAAGGTGGGGGTGAGCTGCCTTCTTGAACCGCTGCAGTCCATGTGCTGAGGGTTGACCCACAATGCCCTTAGGGAGGGATTTTCTCCACCTCTGAGTCCTATATGTCCTTAGACTGTGATTCCTGGCTCTGGACTCCCCAGTCATCAGGAACACTCTTTCTGCTTTACCCCGTCTAGTTCTGTCAGAATTTCATAGGTTTCTATGAGATTCTTTTAAATTCCGGTGATTTTAATTCTAAACCAATCCAGAAGCAAATTACTGCAGATGCTAGAATTTGTACTGAAAACAAAAATTGCTGGAGATCTCAGCAGGTCAGGCAGCATCTGTGGAGAGAGAGCAAGGTAACGTTTTGAGTCCAGATGACTCTTCATCAGACACTACACGTCAAATCTGATAAAGAGACATCTGGACTTGAAACGTTAGCTTGCTTTCTCTCCATGGATGCTGCCTGACCTGCTGTGATAGAACATAGAACAGTACAGCACAGTACAGGCCCTTCAGCCCATGATGTTGTGCCGACCTATTATCCTACTAAGATCAATCTGCCCTGCATACCCTACATTTTACTATCCTCCATCTGCCTATCCAAGAGTCGCTTAAATGTCTCTAAAGTATCTGACTCCACTACCACTGCTGGCAGTGCATTCCACACGCCCACCACGCTCTGTGTAAAGAACCTACCTCTGACATCTCCCCTATACCTTCCTCCAATCACCTTAAAATTATGCCCCCTCGTAATAGTCATTTCTGCCCTGGGAAAAAGTCTCTGGCTATTCACTCTATCTATGTCTCTCATCATCTTGTAAACCTCTATCAAGTCACCTCTCATCCTTCTTCACTCCAATGAAAAAAGCCCTAACTCCCTCAACCTTTCCTCATAAGACCTGCCCTCTAGTCCAGGCAGCATCCTGGTAAATCTCCTCCGCACCCTCTCTAAAGCTTCCACATCCTTCCTGTAATGAAGGATTTTCTGTTCTAACCTATCCAGTCTCTCTTCATACAGAAGTCCTCCCATCCCAGGGATCTTTGTTGTGCTCCCTCCATCGCCAGAACATCCTTCCTCAGATACGGAGACCATAACTGCACAGAATACTCCAGGTGTGGCCTCACCAAGACCCTGGACCATTCCAGCAAGACATCCCCGCCCCTGTATTTGAAACCTGAGGGGTGACCCTCATTCAAATTAGAAAGGATTGAATGGGCTAGAAATCACTGGAAGGCTTCAGTTATGTAGAGAGACATGAGGAGCTGGTGTTTTTCTCCTTCAAGCAGCAAAGGAGGATTTATTGGAGATGTTCAAAATTAAGAAGAGTTTCTACAGGATTTTCAAAACAGTTTTGTGTTTGTATTACATATATTTTAAAACATTTGAAATCAGAAGAAACTGGTTCCAGGAGCAGGAGGGTTAATAGCCAGAAGGTCAGATTAAACGTTTTTGGTAAAAAAAACACATCACAGATAAGGTTTTTTTTAACACAATGAGTTGGTTTGATTTGGAATGTGCTGCCTGAAAAGGCAGTGGAAGCAGATTTAGCAATAATTCACAAAGGGAAGTGAGAGATACACTGAGAAGAAGCATTTTGCAGGAATATGAGGGAGTGTTACTAATTGGATACAGACACAATGGGCACGATGGTATTCTGACATTTGTTTTAAAATGCTAAGTACTGTTAACACAGGTATTTGACAAGGATCAACCTTTGGCTTCCTCCTTTTTCTCATCTACTCACTGGCCCTCGAGGAGATATTTTAAAAAGGACACTGACAACCGGCAGCTTCACCTCATCAACAATTGTTTATTAATTATTCTCATCTAATGACTTGAGGGCCAAAATTTCCTCCAATTTAATTTTGGGCTGATTGAAGCCATTGACTTCACCTCCTCTTTCTCCTCCCTCTAGCTGCCCTCTCCAGTCCCGTCCTGAGCAATTGGATGTGGCTGGACTAGGCTGTAGTGACCTTGGTGTTACAGCGTGACACTGAGTTAGCATTCCAACCACAGATCTGTGCCATCACTAGGACTGCCTACTCCCACGTCCCATAACATCCCCTTACACCATCCCTATCTCAGCATATCTGTTGTTGAAACCACTGCCCATACCATTGTTCCACACCCCTCGCCCCCAAACATGACCATTCCATGCTCTCCTCGATATTGTACCCTCCTCACCCTCCTGAACATGTTCCACCTCAAAACCAGGAACCATTTGCCCACCTCCCCACCCCGTTCCCAATGATCTCCACCGGACGTGGTTCAGTTTCATTGCTGCTGGTCCTTTCATCTGGGAACGGTAATGGGGACACTGCAAACGATCCATGTCAGCTTGGCAGCACTGGGGTGGTCTTTATACGGGGCCTCCTAACTGATGCCTGAAGAGGCCATTCCTTGAGAGGCAGGGATCTGGCACACACAGAGCTAGCAGGGGTCCTGGGTTGTGGTTTTTGACATTGGCCTGTCACTGGTCATTGTGGTGGTGCACATCAGCCCAAAGGGCATGACTTTTGTTCATTGACAGGATGAGGGCGTCGTTGGCTGGTCCAGCATTTATCCCATTTATGGCCATCCTAGCAGTCAGTTAGGAGTCAACCACATTGCTGTGGGCCTGGAGTCACATGCATTTTGGACCAGATAAAGAAGCAGTTTCCTTCACTAAAAAAACATTAGTAAGCCAGATGAGTTTTTCCAACAATCAGAAATGATTTCATGGTCATCATTAGACTCTTAATTCCAGACTTTTATTGAATTCAAATTTCACTAATGGCCATGGTGCGATTTGAACTCAAGTTCTGAGGAAGGGTTACTCCACCCGAAACATTAACTTTGATTTTTCTTCACAGATGCTGCCAGACCTGCTGAGCTTTTCCAGCAACTTATGTTTTTGTGTCAGATCAGCATAATCTGATTGAAAGAAGAAGCAGGCTCGAGGAGCTGAATGGTCTACTCACATTCCAATTTCTTATGTTTCTATGATCTTATGGTAAAGCCTCCCATTTTTGGCCAAGATTTCAGACACCTGCACCAATATCCATATCCTTTTGTGGGCTGGTGTCAAACTGTGCTTTATAATGTCGCTAGGTAGGTTCCTTGGGATGTTTGATTTTATTAAAGGTGTTACATAAATGCTGTTACCTTGATCTTGCCTGCAGCAATAGCCTGATTTATTGCAACTGCTATCTTCACACGTCCTTTCTGGTCTGAATACAGAATCCGAGCTTGAGAGCCGACAACCTGAAAAATGCAGGCAGGAAATTTCAATGGAGTCCATCCAGCCACTGAAATTACTGACCAATTCCTCATCCACAGAACCATTCTTGTCAATCATTTCTACAGCTTCCCTAAAGCCTTCATACTCTTCTGAAAGTGTAGTACCCAGAACTAAACAAAAAAAACTCCAGCTGAGGCCAAAGCAGCTTCTGTAAAGTTTCATTATACCATCGTGCTTTTCTACATGACATTGAATATGTTATGAGCGTGGGTTTGTGATGGAGATAACACGTGGCTTCAATTCCTGCACCAGCTGAGGTTATTGCAAAGCACTCTCCCCTCAGCTGAGGTGTAAACCGCCCCCAGTCATCTCTCTCTAAAGACTATAGTGCCTTTATCTTTACTACATACATTAGAGGGTACAACAGTCCCCATGTATATTATAGAGAATAGCAGCCCCTGTGTACATTATAGAGAATAGCAATCCATGAGTATATCAGCCAGAATGGCAGTCCCTATGTATACTGTAGAGAACAGCACTCCCTGCGTATATTGTAGAGAACAGCAGTCCCTGTGTATTTTATAGAGAACAGCAGTCCCTGTGTATGTTATAGAGAACAGCCGTCCCTGTGTATGTTATAGAGAACAGCAGTCCCTGTGTATGTTATAG
>NC_063347.1:2069697-2070162 GCF_021869965.1 Rhincodon typus
AGAATAGCAGGCCGTGTGTATATTATAGAGAACAGCAGTCCCTGTGTCTTTCATAGAGAATAGCAGCCGCTGTGTATATCGAGGGGGCATAGTTTTAAAGTGAGTGGAGGTAGATAGAGGGGAGACGTCAGAGGTAGGTTCTTTACTCAGAGAGTGGTAAGGGCGTGGAATGCATTGCCGGAGAGGGTAGGAGAGTTGTGCTCTTTAGGGGCATTTAAGCGGCTATTAGATAGGCATATGGATGATAGTATAAGGTATGGGTGGAGGTTAGATAGACCTTAGGTTTAGGGTGGAAGTTCAGTACAACATCGTGGGCTGAAGGGCCTGTACTGTTCTATGTTCTAACAGCAGTCCCTGTGCATATTATAGAGATTAGCAGTCCCTGTGTATATTATTGAGAACAGCAATCCCTGTGTACATTATAGAGAATAGCAGTCCCTGTGTATATTATTGAGAACAGCAGTC
>NC_063347.1:2070172-2071227 GCF_021869965.1 Rhincodon typus
GAGAACAGCAGTCCCTGTGTATATTATAGAGAACAGCAGTCCCTGTGCATATTATTGAGAACAGCAGGCCCCGTGTATATTATAGAGAACAGCAGTCCCTGTGTATATTATAGAGAATAGCAGGCCGTGTCTCATCCTGAGAATAACATTTCTTGCTTTTCTTTCGTAGGCAGGCTACAGTTGGGTCCCTCCTATGATGTTAATTAGAATATCACTGCCCCCTACAGTCTGTTCCCTTGACTGCACTGAGCAACCTGCTACATCCCATGTCCCAAGGTTTAACAGGCGGAACAGGGTCATTCCTGGTGAATTCACTGTGAGTGAATTGAAAAGTTGAAGAAGTTATACAAGTTTCTTCAACTCTCTTCCCTCCCCTCCGAACACCATCCAGTGCATCCGTGAATTATCCAGGCCTTAACTGTTGGGTCTGTGTTCCCGTGCAGCTGAGAACAAGATTCCCAGCTTGAATCTTCCTAAAGGAAAACCATCAGGCAAGGTCCCTGCTCCTAATCACTGCTTCACAACCCAGGTTTTGCTGCCCCTTCACCACACAGTCCACCCTGCAACTTTGAACATTAATAGGCAACACATACATGATACACAGGACTACCAGTCAGGAATGGCCATTCTGATGATATCACAGGTGGGGAGGGCTAAAGAGCTTTCATTGTCCTGGGAATGATCTCCAGCGATCGCGATAGTCTCCAGGGGAAAGGGGAAAGAGGTCATTTCAGGCTTAACTAACCATGTTGTGCTTTGCAGCCTGTCTGATCCAGCGGATGTTATCTGAGTATTGTTGCTTGACATAAATGCTGGTCTCTGGAAAGCAGATCAAGAGACATTAATGTTACAGTGAGATCTATGCAATATGTAGGAGCTATCTAGGGCATGCGTTATACTTCTGCAATCCAGAATTTCCCGATCCTATCCAATATCTTGTGGTCCCAAAGGGACATTAATGACGTTATAGACAACCCAGCTATCAAAGCACCTTCATTGTTCCATGTGGTCCCTGTCCTGGAAGTGTTTGATGGGGGACAGTGTAGAGAGAGCTT